>NC_090265.1:671069829-671375246 GCF_040414725.1 Anabrus simplex
TGAGGAACTAATGAGTGAGGTGCTTCGATAGCTGGTGGTGGTGATCGTTGTTACACGATTGGTCTGGACTGGTTCTTGCTGTGCGGACGGTTAGGATAGAATCTGGACAAGACCATTGGTCTGGACAGTTAGAAGCCACGAAGCGGCCCTAGGCCCCTAGTTTCGTGAGGAAACACAATTGGTCTGGACGGTTAGGATTCTTGCTGTGGACAAGACGATTGGTCTGGACGGTTAGGATTCTTGCCGTGGACAAGACCATTGGTCTGGACGGTTAGAAGCCGCAAAGCGGCCTTTGTTCCCTAGTTTCGTGTGGAAACACGATTGGTCTGGACTGGTTCTTGCCGTGCGGACCGTTAGGATAAGACCTGGACAAGACCAATGGTATGGACTGGTTCTTGCCATGCGGACAGTTAGGATAGGATCTGGACAAGACCAATGGTCCGGACGGTTAAAGCCGCATTGTTATTTTACATGGTGTTTTTTTGTTTGTGCTTTTATTCAGCTGGGGTTGGTAACGCAATGTATTTATCAGCATTGATGGCAATGTCGTCACATTCCGTTCACGTTGACCCATGAGAATGCAAGAAACTACTTTAGCCATGGACGATGGCGGCTACTGCTCTTTATTAGGTTATAAAAGTAAATATACTTCTTGGGGCGGGTTGGTGGGTTCCTAGACATAGCAATGAACACATCTGTCCTCTAAAAGGAATTCCAAGTAAAATTTGCATTATTTTCACTACCGTATAATGTTATAAACGTTCGGCTGTGGGACGTAAAGTTATACCGTAGTTTTTAAAATACTTACAAAAAAAATGGTCACAACTTTGCTGTGCTAATCTGCTTAGTAATGTACATTTTTACTTGAAATCCGTATACCCTTCGTGATCCATGGCTTTTTTGAAGATTCATTAATTACTGCAAGTTTTTTTGAAAATGTAATTCAAATTGCATTTAAAAAATGCTTAAAAAGGTTCTATACTTTTGGTCAGTGCTATGACCAAATGTTATTGGAGCCCAGGTCTGAAGTTTAAGACTTTCAATGAAACTGCCACATGCAGCTGCAGAGAAAAAATTTGAGCATGATGATCTGATAATCCAAAATTTATATTGGACGCTTGCATTTTAGAACAATGGAAATTAATACAAATGTTGTCTATCATTGTAGCTGATGTGGCAGTTACCCGGGTGGGTGTAAAAATTAAGTTTTAGATTACAGCTTTGAAGAACATGCAGTAGTTGTGATGTTGACGGAAGGTTTTCTTCAGCAAAATCTATGTTAAAATCACTACAAAGTATTACTTCTGCACTGCTATTCCTACCGAAAATGTTATGAAGGACTTGATCTAATTTTCCTAAGAAAATCTCCACATCAGCATCTGGTGAACGGTACACAGTTAACAGAATTATCCTTTTACCATAGGAAAGCTTAAATTCCACTGAAGTTAGCTCAAATTCTAATTCAGAATTATGCACTTCAAGATCCTTCCTTTCTTTACATTCAATTCCTGACTTAGCAAAAATACAAACTCCCCCATGCTCTTTATTAACCCGATTGTAATTACTTGCCAGACAGTAACCTTCA
Organism: Anabrus simplex; assembly: GCF_040414725.1. Taxonomy (NCBI): domain Eukaryota; kingdom Metazoa; phylum Arthropoda; class Insecta; order Orthoptera; family Tettigoniidae; genus Anabrus; species Anabrus simplex. The sequence continues at coordinate 671,071,415 of NC_090265.1, forward strand.
ATATTAATGAGTTCAAGTTCATCATTATTACATCAATGTTCATCCAAACAGATAAACATAACATCCTGTATTGAATTTAAAATAACTTGTAATTCTAAAATTTTATTTTTAAGACATTGAATATTCTGATGAAATATTTTGAACTGCCTATTCCCACCCTCCAAGTCATTACCGGTATTTAATTCTGGGTCCACATTCTGGATTGAAATGTTATTGGGTCCAGAATCTAATACATGTTTCCTGGACTAGGTAGTTCTAGGACAGTCTTTTCCTGATCATTACTTGTAATGATGTTACTTATTAACTTGCTTACATATTGTTTCCCCAGTCTATTAACGTGCATGCCGTGGCTCGTATGAGAAGTTCGGTTTAATTTACATTTTTTGAAATGACTACATATTTGCCTGAATTTCTCATATGTGTCCTTGACAGCTTTGTTCACAATTGACCAGTCAGTTAAATCATGTTTATGGGGCACGTTTGTCACTATCACATTTGTATGGGTCAGTTTACCTAGAGTCCTTTTCAGAGTTCTTGCAGCCTGATGGCCTTCATATCTCGCTACGTCGTTGGTTCCACCGACAATAACTATGACGTCGTTTGACGAGAGTTTATCAGCATTCCTCAAGAGGGGTTTCACTACTTCTGAAAAGGGGGCACCTGGTTGAATAACACTTGTCACTTCACTGTCGGCTCGCATTTGTGCTAGATTTGCTGAAGGGTCTCGACCGTGACTAACACCAAACAGTTTTACTCTCTTCTCCTTCCTTACTTTCTTGATCACGTTATCGGCGTGAATTCGGCGTTTTTTCGTAGGAGAACTCGCATCTTGAGAGAAAGAAGTGCTTCCTTGCTCTTGCCGAACTTGTATAAAACGCTGAAACTGTTCGTTAATGCAGCATGATTTCCAGATGAAATAGGCTTAGTTTGCGACACTTTCCTTTGCCGCGACGTAACCTCACTCCACGACGCGCCAACGCCAACACCATCGCATTTTTTTAGTTTTTCCACCTCTTCAATCAGATTTGTCTTTTCAGGCCGTAATTTTTTAATTACAAGGTTTGCTTCTGCCAAATCCTTATGTAGCACTTCTATTATTTTGTGCAGTGATTCAACAGTTTCATGGACAGGTGAACGCGTCATGTTAGGCCTACACACACACACACACACTCGCGTTTGTAGCTATTATCGGTACAAATGTCTTTTTCTGGGGAGAAGGAGTGACCACTTTCACTACCGAGAATACCTTGACTATTCTTCTCACAATCTGTAACATCCTCTGCACATCCTACAGCACACTTCACTTCGCTTTCTAACAAAATCTGCGAACACTTATTAGAAGCTTGCACTGCTGACGCCATCTTGTAGTTAGCATAATAGCCTGCCCACACTAATGATTTGTTAATGTGGGTACACTAAGGTTTTACTCGTCCAAAAATGGATTTGATTTGGGAGATTGATCAATGGGTACAGGGAATCTTATTGTTGTGACTTGTTTAATAATTTTATCATTGTTTTCAAGCATGGTAGGCTATCATTTACAGGATAAGGTAATACTTTTCATGTCAACGGTTGACTTTGGTTAGTTAGCATTTTTTGGCATTGTGTCATACAAGAAACAATTTGAGATCTAGGACCATAATCCTAAAACTTCCAGACCAAGTCATCAGTGAATTACCAATCAAATTTAAAAAGAGAAGTAGCGGCATATTATTAACCAGCATAGTTTTAAATGTATCTGTCTAAATAGTTCAGTGAAGCGGCAGCAGCAGCAGCCGCATTTTTAAAAATTTAGTGGCACCGGTAGTTTCTTTTTAATCCCAAGGGACTTACAATTTTTACCTTCATATTGGCGGATGTTCATTTCTTCCATTGTGTTTCTTTTTTTTTTTTTTTTTTTTTTTTTGCTAGGGGCTTTACGTCGCACCGACACAGATAGGTCTTATGGCGACGATGGGATAGGAAAGGCCTAGGAGTTGGAAGGAAGCGGCCGTGGCCTTAATTAAGGTACAGCCCCAGCATTTGCCTGGTGTGAAAATGGGAAACCACGGAAAACCATCTTCAGGGCTGCCAATAGTGGGATTCGAACCTACTATCTCCCGGATGCAAGCCCATTGTGTTTCCTCTTATTTTATGAAATGATAGTAAAATAACCTTCTGCACCATCAGAATATCATCATATCACTTTTGCTTGATTTTTGTTCTATTACTTCTATTTGATTTTTGAAATTTTATTGAACTGTCTATATGTATATATACCGTGTATATATATATATATATATTTGCTAGTTGTTTTACGTCGCACCGACACAATTAGGTCTTATGGCGATGAGAACGGTCTATTTTCAAGGTGATGATTTGTTTCTAAAAAAAACTTACCATAAGATGATTTAGGGTACTACATTGCTTATATTTTGAGATATTGATTTTTATTAATGATTATAAATGAAAATGTGAATTTCTGTAACTTTTGTTGTTAGAAGACAACATGTGGTCTATGAGCCAGTGTCTATCGAAGAATGTTTATTTTCTGTAATGTAATTATATAACAAGGAAAGATTCTAGATAAACTGTGACCTTTTGAGCAATATGTTGAAATTTGCTTAATTCATTACCATTTCTATTACATACAGCAAGCCATGTCACAATAACTCCTTCCATTGTTGCTTTAGGAAATGGAATGTCTGCTATTTCAGAATGTCTAGTCATATGTATATAGAGTTCATTTTTTCTTCCATGTATTATTTTACTCAATGTAACAGTGTGTCTTAATGATTTATTTTAGTACTGCTTTTTTATATTTTTATTCTGATTGAAAATTGAAATAGGAGTTCTGGAATAAAGTTGCCTTCTTTGATACACTATTGTATAGTTTGGAACCCATGTGCTCACGGTACCCAGATCAGAATAAATAGTATGTGTCCTGTGTGTATGACATAAATTGTTAATTTTGCTCAATAAGAAAGTTTCGATAAATGATCCCTCCTTCCTTATTTTTTTCCTTTTTTTTCCCCTGCCAGAAACACAGTGAAACCCTCATAATATGCACCTGTTTAATACACTACCACATAATATGTGTGTTCTCTAAAGTCCCTGCTCATCTCAAATATAAAGCCTTTAAAATTTACTGCACTCAAATCCTGCCTGTTATACTTCATTCTTGGAATATTTTCAGTTATGTGTGAAAGAAAAATGATATTTATTTCCGTTAAGTTCGTCTTCCTAGGGTCATTAATACGTAAAGTATTCTACCCCGTACTTGTTGGTTTTGAAAGTATTGGTCCTGTTACCCGCACTCTTTAAACACATACTGTTGTGTAGAACAATTAATCCATGACTGATCTTTTGTAATTTCTCACACTCACATTTCCTAGTTCTGGAAAAGTTTGCTTGTCAATTTCATGTTGTCCTTGGTATATTGAAGTGTCTGTGCAATTAAAATGAATTTAAACTAAAACTCAGATAAATTAGTAATCTTAAGAAAGCATGGTTAGAAACTTACTCCCATCATCGATCTTCAGTAATAAAGAATCGTCATTCAGTCACTACATTTGCATCATCAGAAGGATGTCCAGCTCCATGGCTAAATGGTTAGTGTGCTGGCCTTTGTTCCAGTGGATCCCAGGTTCAATTCTCAACTGGGTCGGGAATTTTTAACTTCATTGATTAATTCCGATGGTTCAGGGGCTGGATGAGTGTGCCGTTTTCATCATTAGAATTCATCATAGTTAGATGTTCACAGACGTGCAGGTCACCTGTACAGCATCAGCTCGAAAGACCTGCACTGTGCCTCTTCGGATGCCACACACCATTATTATATTATCGGAAGGATGAAAGTGATGGAAAGTAAAATGCAGGAAACACAAGGATTTGGAAAAGATTTCTTAGTTGAATGTCTTCATTGGTCCCAGAACTCAATGTCATTTTGTATATCTGTTTACTGTACATACAGTTGGTTGTCTTCCACTTAATAATCGATCCCTTTTCTTTTGCCGATACCTTCGTATTTCCTCTTTCTCTCCTGATTAGAGTTAAGATGGACTGGTTATCTAGTTCTACTTCCTCTTGATTCAGTAATCACCAGACTGAGTGGCTCAGACAGTGGAGTGCTGGACTTATGAGCCTGTGTTTAGTGTGTTTGAACCTGGTTCATTCCGATGGCATTTGAAGGTGCGTAAATCCATCCACGTGTCTGTAGATTTACCAGCTTGTAAAAGAACTCCTGTGGGACAAAATCCTGGCACCTCACTGTCCTGAAAACCATAGCAGTATTTAATGGGACATGAAACAAGTACCTGCATTTAAGTTATATAACAATGATCACCTTCACCATCTCATTAATATATTACATGATTAGATTTTTAATTTTTCTCTTGTCAAGTCCTCATATAATATAATGTGTGTGTCCTTTTAGCCTCAAAATTTTGGGAGTTAATGCCTTATGGATTCCCATGCCTAACTCCTTTTATAGAAATTTCATTATTGGTCTTTTGATATTCATACATCATTCATACCATTTAAGATTTATTTGCACGTATTTACTTTCAACCAATGCTCTAATTCTGGTCTGGGTAATTATTTGAATATGGTAATACTTTTCAAAAATAATTTGCACTGCTGAATTATTTGTAATGTGTATGTTATGATGAAAATGAATTTATACAGAATAATATTAATAACTTTTTGCTAATAATCTTGCAGTTATTTCAATTAATTCATAATTTATTTGTTTTAATTCATCCCTTACCTCTTATCGAGCTCTGTAGTGTTTTCAAAGAGTGATCAAGAATATGGGATTGAAGCAAACATTACTCTGTAAATAACAGTGTCAGTTCTCACATTCTGAAAAAAAGTAAACATTTTTTTAAAGCCAGGAGTAAATCAAGTATTTTGAGATGTTACCAAAACCAAGAAACCAGGAAGGAGAATAGGACCATTAAGAATAAAGACAATAATTAGCTAGTGTGAGGAGAGGGAGAGACAGAAATGAGAAACAAGGACAAGCAGAAGAAATGAATAGGATATGGACAAACTTAGCCATTTTCCCCCATTGCCATCTCCACAGAAGGGATCTCTGCTCAGCAATCTGAGTTCATGCAGAGCTATTTCTCCTCAATATCTGATGAGCTTGTTTCTGCTATCTACCTTCATCAGGTCAGGAGAGCAATGTTAAACTTCCTCGCACCTCATTGTGCCTTGTAAATCTTGTGATGGCGATGACATGGATTTTTGTGATTTCCCTATAACTGCATAACCTTTGATGGTGCTTTTTGAGAATCCAATCAACCTCTGGGCTGAAGACTTGACAGACAGACATCAGGTGTTCTCACTCATTGAGGGAACCTACTGCCCTTATGAAGCTGTAATACAGAAACAAACTTATTAAGGCTGAGAGAAACTGAGGGGATCCATTTCCCGAGGGAAGAGGAGCAGACTCATCAGAAGTGGGATGAACAGTGAATCATGCTATCTGTATGAATGTCTGTGCAAAGCCTGTCCTTGTCCTTGTTTCTCTATTCTGTTGCTTTCTCTACTGACACTTCCTGTATTTGTACTTATCCTTTGCATGTGTTCCTATCCTCCTACCTGGTTTCCTGTCTTTGATGAACATTCATACTCTTCTTTGTTCCCTTTCCATTACTTGGTATATAGAGAATTTGTAGTATTTATTTATTTATTTAGCTTATGATATGATAAGGGTATGTACAAATTATGCACATAATAGAAGCAGTGTAATCACAAGATCATAAATATTAATCACAAATCCAAACCCAGATTAGATGCGAGATGGAGATATGTCAAAGTGCCCTGGAAAGCTTGAAGTGGGACTCAAAAACAACATGTTCCACTGTTTGTAATTACTTGCCACAATCGTAGTTCAGTGAGGACTGTCATCCCCATTCACTGAGTGTGATACCACATCTGCCTTGGTCTCTCCTGATTTGATTAAGGATTCTTCATTGGTGTCTGCATAGGCAGGACCCAGTTGGCTGAACATGTGGATTTTGAACTATTTTGTGGTATAATAGAGATGCACATTCTTTCCCCTGTCATTTCCAAGCTCTGTAGGAGATTATCTCCTGTGCACCATGATGGTTGCCTAGAGTTCAGTTGCTTACTTCTGGATTTTAATGTATCTGTGTGGACTGGTAAGTGGGGACTGCTTGCAGTTTTCTTCCATGTCTTCAGTAGTAATTCTATTTTCCGCAGTGATGGTGGTGGTATATTGATTGCTTTATACAGGTAGATAGCGTGTGTTGGTGGAACAAATATATCCAATAATGAGATGTATTGTTTGATTTAGAATTTGTAGTAAACGTTCAGGGTTCAGCTCTCATATCACATGAACTCGACTACATTAAACTGAATTAGATCCAGAAAAAAGATGCATCTGTGAACCAATAGAACTTGTATATTATTACTTATACTGTATAGACAATTCTGTGGTGATCCATCTGTGTGCAAGTACTCCTGGTGTAATATGGGTATAATATGTTTCGCTTAATTTTAAGAGACTTCTCTTTTCTAGGGAACTGTTGGTTGGTCACCATTGATACCATACGAAGCTACAACAGCCCAATTCAACAAGAATAGAGATTCTCTTTCTTTCATTTTTAATTCCATACTGAATTTTGATACTTTTTCCTTCACTGATGTGTTTTACATGCCAAAACCTTATGAGTTGTATTTCTTTTTTTTGGTTTATCAACTTTTCAACCTTTGATTTTCAACATATCTGAATTTTTAACACACACACACACTCTCTCTCTCTCTCTCTCTCTCTCTCTCTCCAGTTTACTTTTAACTTGGTAATTTGATTCTTTTTTTTTTTTCACTGGCTTTAATGCTTTATTTAATGCTTTAGCCTTCATAGATACAGGGTTATTCATATGTCACTCTGGGGTTTGAAACATTGATAGTGCAATAACTATGACAGACATAGGGATAAAACCTCATATCAACAAATACATAATCTCTCCAAGTTTATTATGTACCTCACACATGCTTGACATATACACCCTTGGTGACACAGCAGATATCATTCCTGCAAACTTGCAGAGAGTCTTTATCTATTGATTTGAGTTGTTTTTGGCATGTATACCACAGTTATTGCACTATCAGTTTTTCAAATCCCATAGGGATTTAAGAATAACCCTGTAAATCTTTGTTTGATAGTAAATTATGTACTCTGTCATAGAAAACAATACCAAGTGATATCCTCTTGCTAATTTCCATACCCAGTCCAATAACTCGTAGTAAGATATTGTTTATACACCAAGAGTCGTATTGCTGTAAGCTTCCATTTGGTAGATGGTGGATTTGAATCCCTCTGTTATCAACCCTGAAGATGGTTTCCAGATCTAGCAGATGTGCAGGGCTGTATCTTTAGTAAGACCACAGCCACTTTCTTCTCTGTACTAGCCCTTTGTCACTGGAAACCTAAATATGTTAGTGTTATGTTAAACAGTTAGCAAAACATTAGGTCTATTCATACATGAAGCTGATGACGAACATGACTCTAACTCCTAAATGAATCAACATTATGAACCTTGAACACTCAACTTGCAGAATACTTCAAATACGAGGATTGGAGCAAAAGTCATGGCAAATATTTTTTGTTCTTGTAGATATCTGAACGGATCACAAACGTATATGTGTTGTGTGGAAGTTCTGCAGGCATAGTGTGTATGCAGAACAACAGATGGCTCTGTGATAGCTGGTAGTAGCTCAGCGAGGGCTGTGAAATCAGTCAGTTGGTGAGTGTCGTGTGAGATGTACGTAACCCGTGTTGAGCAGCGCGCTTACAACAGAATAGCCATTCTCCGAGGGAGAAATGTGATGGAATGTCACAGTGAATTAGTGGAAGCCCTTGGGAATAATGCCCTACCATACTGTACAGTAGCACGGTGGGTAGGAAAGTTTCAGCAAGGACGTGTGTCAACCAGTGATGAGCAACGTTCGGGACGACCTGTCAGTGTGCAGACCGATGTGATATGTGCCGTCATCGAGCAGCTCCTGGATGAAGACAGATGATGGACGCTACTGGAGTTAGAGAGGGCAAGTGGCATTGAGAAACGTATCGTCCACAGGATATTGCGTAATCAGCTGCAACTGCGCAAAATCGCATCGCGATGGGTACCGCATGCACTGACTGAAGTTCAAAGGTGGGTGCGCTATGCAATATGCTCCGACCACCTTGCACGCTGGCAACAGGACGGCGATCAATTCTTGTCACGAATAATCGCCATCGATTAATTTTGGGCCAGGGCATACGAACCAGAACTGAAATATCAGTCCACAGAGTGGCAACATGCTGGATTACCAAGGAGGCAGAAGGTCCATCAGAATCCTTCCCCAGTCAAATTGATAGTATTCGTCGGGTATGACGTCAGGGGTGTCATTGTTTGCCACTTTGTTCCACATGGCAGAACAGTGACCGCACAGTACTACAGGGACTTCCTGGTACGACAGGTACGATGTGGCATTCGGGAGAAATGTCCGGATCTTGTGGACAATGCAATAATCCTGCATGACAATGCAAAACCACATAAGGCAAAGTGTGTAGGGCAGCTATTGCGACGTTGGGGATGGGAAGAATTGGAGCACCCACCGTACTCTCCCGACATTTCGCCCTGTGACTTTGATCTCATTCGAAACATTAAGGAACCTCTACGTGGTAGGCGGTTTGCAACACAAGAGGACATTGCTAATGCTGTGCGCCAACAGGTGACCCGATTCACACATGGTGTGGCAAATGCTGAGACAGATGGTATTCAGCAACTCCCACATCATTGGCAGCGTGTGGTATCAGTAGCAGGGGACTGCTTTGAGCGTCTTTAGGCCCAGGTTTGTCCTGTCAACTTTATGTGTACTGTGTTGTCATTCTTTTGCACCGGGAGGCCATATTGCTCTGTATACTACCATAATAAATTAGTGTGTTACGATATTTCAGTGCTATTCATTGTCCACACATGTAGTTAACACCTTGTCCTTTCGTCTGTATATGTCACATTTTACATCCGGACTGGTATCTTCAAGAAAAAAAAAATTGCCATGACTTTTGCCCCAACCCTCGTATTTAACATTTCTTTGCTCTACCCAGTTATGTACAGTTGTTTTAATCAATAAATTTTTATCTGAATATGTTTTTGTAGACTTTCTTTTCTGTTTTATGCTTACATACTGCTTTTTACATTTCAGAAATAAGCAAAACTGGAAATAAACTACCTTACTCTTGGATTGGAGAACTGAATATCAAAAAATCATTTAACAGTGAAGATGATGTTTCACAACTTAGCCAGTTTACTGAAGAAAGACCACGAGGAAGACTAGCAAATAATGATTGTGGGATCCACTTCAGTAAATTAAGTGCCTCTAAAATAGAATCAAGAGGCAAACCTTCTACTTCCTCATCATCATCAGAACGCTTTGTGTGTTTCCAATGTAATAAGTCTTATAAATTCTATCAAGGCCTATGGCAACACCAAAAATTTGAGTGTGGGAAAGAACCTCAGTTTAAGTGTCATTTCTGCCCCTTGAAAACAAAAAGAAAATCTAATTTATATGCCCATGTAAGAACTATTCATAAATCTATAATATGAGTATCCTGTGTGAGTGTTCATTGTATGTTTCTCTACTGTAAAATATCAGTTCCTTTAAGATCTCTAGAGCACATTGTAATGACTACATATAAAGGAAAACTTATTACTGAAGGCATGAGAACTCAGTAACTTTGTGACTAGCTTTGAAATTTATAATGGGTAGATTCTTCAGTCTGACAAAACTAATTCAGAATAAAATAAATTTAGAAAATATCTGAAAAAGAGGACATTTAATAACTGTTTTTATTTTACAGATATTTTATAAATGTATTTTATCCTGAAATCGTTTTGACAGACTGAAGAACTTCACAGTTATTAATTCAGTCGAAACAGAAAAGAAATGGCTTCCACTATAGCAAAGTGTTGTCGATTACTCGTAAAATTCTTTAATTCTGTACTTTATCATAAACATGATACCTTATATAAGTTTGCTTGCTTTTATTCTTTTTTAAATCATAAGCTTGATAGAAGTTTTATCATAAGGTTAGGATTTATTTTGTTATTGAATTTAAAGTTGTGAAAATGTAATCAGTGTATATTTTACAGTCCGGAAATATTTTGAAATAATGTGCGTGTAATGGGGTAAGTTGTGTTCTAACAATTTTACACAGATATACCATATGTCAGATTCACAGGCATTTAATGACATTTGAGACATTTTATTTTATTTGATGTGATTTGATTTTTGATTTTGTTTATCACCAACAGAGTTACTGTTACTCTAAGTTACAAATCAAACCATATATAGAAAGATAGAAATATGAATTGGAACACTGTAGGATAGACACAGTGATAGGTCAGCATTGGAAGATTTGCCCATGTGCCCTTTTCTGTTATTCTCTCTTCTGCAGCTGACCCATCACTGCATTAATCCTTTTATGGACTCCTATTCTTGTTCCTATCTATATATTACTTGATTTGTCACTTGTGTGTTCCTTTTCGTTATCGTTCTTATATTGACCGACTAGGTTCCTTTTCTCATTTTGTCCTTGTTCTGTATTTGTCTTACCCTACACTCCTCACATGGCACATCAAGAGTGAGGATCTGTGAAGATGTCGCCCTCATTGAGTGGTAATGCCCGCCCTCCTGATGAAGTTGGGGAGCAGAAATGATTGTCAGAGGCTGAGAAGAAATAGATGTAAAGGAACTGAGGTTGATGAAGAGAGAACCTAACTATCTCAAGATAGCAATGTATTAAGATGTAGGGATTTTCCTTATCCTTTTGTCTTTTCATGTTTGTCCATATCTCCTTATCTATTGGTCTCTGCTGACCCTTCATTGTGTTTATCCTGTTATGTGTTCATATTCAAGTTCTCGTCTTTCTTATATGTATATGATTTGATTTGTCAATTGTGGTTGTTCTTTACCTGTACTTATAAGAGTTAGAAATATGTGTAACTACATCATAAAATTTCAATAATTATAGGAAGCTAATTTGTGAGAAAATATTTCTATAGCCTTTTAATATTATTTAAAACTGAAATTGAGATTGCGACGATGGTACTGTATTTCTAGCAAGTTATTCAAGCCATCTTTATTCTTTTTAGTTTTTCAAGCTTTGGAGATCATAGAATAATGTCTCTTTTACACCAAGATGTTTGAATTGTTTGACATTTTATATACTTGGTAATTACAAACCTGAAAGAAGAACTCGATAATGTGTTGGAAATTTTGGTATGTGCCAAAATGACTCCACAATCTAGATATCCCAACATGTATTTTTACTTGGTGTACAAAATGACAAAGTATGACATGTTTGAAGAGTAGGATATATCCTTTTTGTAATTCAGATACCTTTATTAGTACAGTGTGATTTTTCTTCTTTGTTTTTGAAATGCTAGTGTGTTAATAAATATGAATTATTCCTTATTATTGCATCACCTCATTAGACTAATTCCAGATCAGAAGAAAATACTTTATGGTAGTATGATGGTAGGCATACTGGTGCAGGCTTTCATGGCCAACACCAACTGACAACCAATCCTGGTAAACCATCAGAGCATGTCAAAATTTAATGTTTTGACAAGATTTACTATGCGATGTTCATAGGAATACACATTTTATATTCTGTTGAATAAATCTGGTTTTTTTAAATAGACTATTTATAACCATTAGACCTGTTGAGGATCCAACCAGCCTTATTTAATATGATATTCTTCTGATCTAAATAGACAAAGGTCTCATGTAAATATTGACAGAAATAAAGTTATTTCCTATGTTCTCAAATAATGCCCTAGGTCTTGTGTTTCTTTTATTGTCATTAATATGCTAAGAAATCCATCTGTGTTGGAGATATAGGATGATCAGGATCTTACACAGTTAAATTAGAATGATTCAGTTTAGAACTAAATCAAAACTTAATTAAAAACTGAGGTAATAATCAGTCCCTTGATTAACCACTTCATTATGTACATGGTATTGAACATCAAATTTATGTGATAATGTTTAGTCTTAAAGGTACAGTCAGACATCTGTCAAGTGCCATAGAGGAGTTATCAAGCAATTTAAGGTCAGTATAATATTTTCTGTGCAGTATCAATTAAACAAATCTCTCTCAGTACCACCAGATCCATTTGTGCTGTCCTCTGTCGATAATGTGCCTTGTTGTTGCAGCCATTCTTTCCTGCTTTTTGCCACTCTCTTTAACTCTTCACATCTTTTCAACCCTATCATGCTTTTAACCCTATCCATGTATTTCCTTCTTGATGAACCTCTTTCTGTTTTCCTAGCAATTTTCCTCTCCCTGATGTTCAGAAGAAAGTTGTTATACTGTATCATGTGACCAGTGAATTTTGTTACTTGTATTCATTACATTTAGCTGTGTATGTCATCATTGACCTAGCTGAACCCTTCTGCATTTATTTTTCTCTCTTGCCAGCCTTCTCCATACCAACATCTCTGCTGCTTCCATTCATATTTTGTCTCCAACATCTAACTCCTTCTACTGTATAACAAAAGTTCCAGACAAAGGTTTTTACCCAGCTCCATTTCCACATGCCTGCCTGGGTTCCTTTTGTTTATGAATACTTTCTTTGCTAGGGCAATTCTTCCTTCTATTTTGTGGTTTTTTTTTAAAATCCCCAGTAATGACACTACCGTGGTAAGGGTATACCATCACTTGTTCTATTCTTGAGTTGCACTAATACGTCTCTTTTTTTAATTTTTTTTTTTTACATAATGTTATCTAGGCTGCAGTCTTGTAATACAGTGTGGACAATGTGAACTCGTGCAGAACAGATAGTGCTAGACTGATAAATACAGTACTTGATTACAGTGCTTTCATGATCCTAATTAACGGTGTGTAGTGATTTTGTCTTGTTAAATGGTGTACACATACTACACACAGGAAGGTTTCTTCTTCTTCTGCTCCTCACAGAAGGTCAGTGACTATCATGGCGTTATTATTCCTATTTTGTGTTTGCTGTGTTGTCGATGTCAAACCACTATCGACAAATTTATATGGAGAGCAAAGAAAGTCATACAAGAAGATACAGTACCAGTTGAAGTCTTTCCAAGTGTTTTGCTGTGATTGTTAATAATGATAATGTACCTCATAAACTGCAGTGGAAAAAATGTATTTTATATATACTATAGTGGCTGTGAAAGCTGTATGGAAAAATATACAAAACGATTGCAATGATGAGCAAGATAAGATATACTTGGCTGGAAGTGTGTAGGACCACTTTTCACACTTGGCTGGAAGTGTGTAGGACCACTTTTCACCCTGATTATGGTAGTGATGTGCATGGGTTTGACAAGACACTGGAAGCATTGCAAAGCCATCCTGATCCACGACCGCTGCACAGCCCCCCATATTGTAGGGAGATTTGTCAGATCACTTTCCAGGATGCACACATCCCTCGTGACACCATTGTTGATGTGCTCAATAGGATTGAGTTCAGATGGCCGAGCATTCTCATGCCCATGGAGTGTTAATGGAAGTAATCTGCCACAATTCGAGTGCGACGAGCGAGTGCAATGTATTGCTGTAGGTGTTGGTCTCCTGCAGGATGCTGAAGGCGAAGAAATTGGTGGATGTGATCTCTTTATAAAGGAAATTTAATATGCCCTCCTATTCAATACACACACATTAATTAAATTAAATTAAATTTCCTTTTTAAAGTGAAAACCGTCAATACGGAATGATTCTAATATCTTGTAGTGGATGTGATCTGACAGCAGGTTCCTGTATCCTTCACCGGTGAGGGATGGTCACAGTTCATCTCATGTGAACAGTCTCCACATGAGGATACCACTGTCACCAGCCTGAATTGCACACAGCTGGCAAGAAGGATCCATTGCCTCGTGCTTGGCGACACACTTGTACCTTGCCATCAGCGTGTACTAACTGGTACCCTTCTCTACACTTTGATAGTTACCAACTGGTACCTCAACACATCTGTCCATTACTATGCATTGAGAGTTCAATGGCGATGTTCCTTTACCAAATGATGTGCAGTGAGGAGAGGCTTCTTGTGGGACAGTGGCTTCTGTACTCCATTGGAGAAAATGGTTCGGTATGGTACAGCTGCTCACACCTCGCTGTTATCTAACTTTGAATTAATGTGTGCACTGTGACTTGCCTATGTGCTCTTATCATCCGACCTAGCCGATAGTGACCCCCTGAAATCAACACCTTGTACACCATGGGAGTTGACCCTGGTGGCATTGGGTTTTCCTGACAGCCCTCTTGATATGGTGGCCATTGGAAAGCCCTGTGCATGCACGACTTCAGGGATGGAATGATCCATACATCTGGAGTTGACAGTCTAGCCACCATCAGATGTGTTGAGATGTCATGTCTTGCCCATCCTGCGTTTAACTTTTGCTTGCACGACCAGTATGAGTTCTGACAACATTGCAGTCATATGTCACACTGTACTTGTACTTCTTCTTCGTTTAGGCCTACGATGGACCACGTGGTTCTTAACTCCATAAGGCAGCAGGAATAGATGAAATTACACCTGAAATGGTGAAGTATAGTGGAAAGGCAGGGATGAAATGGCTTCATAGACTAGTAAAATTAGCGTGGAGTGTAGGTAAGGTACCTTCAGATTGGACAAAAGCAGTAATTGCACCTATCTATAAGCAAGGGAACAGGAAGGATTGCAACAACTATCGAGGTATCTCATTGATTAGTATACCAGGCAAAGTATTCACTGGCATCTTGGAAGGGAGGGTGCGATCAGTCGTTGAGAGGAAGTTGGATGAAAACCAGTGTGGTTTCAGACCACAGAGAGGCTGTCAGGATCAGATTTTCAGTATGCGCCAGGTAATTGAAAAATGCTACGAGAGGAATAGGCAGTTGTGTTTATGTTTCGTAGATCTAGAGAAAGCATATGGCAGTGTACCGAGGGAAAAGATGTTCGCCATACTGGGGGACTATGGAATTAAAGGTAGATTATTAAAATCAATCAAAGGCATTTATGTTGACAATTGGGCTTCAGTGAGAATTGATGGTAGAATGAGTTCTTGGTTCAGGGTACTTACAGGAGTTAGACAAGGCTGTAATCTTTCACCTTTGCTGTTCATAGTTTACATGGATCATCTGCTGAAAGGTATAAAATGGCAGGGAGGGATTCAGTTAGGTGGAAATGTAGTAAGCAGTTTGGCCTATGCTGACAACTTGGTCTTAATGGCAGACTGTGCCGAAAGCCTGCAGTCTAATATCTTGGAACTTGAAAATAGGTGCAATGAGTATGGTATGAAAATTAGCCTCTCGAAGACTAAATTGATGTCAGTAGGTAAGAAATTCAACAGAATTGAATGTCAGATTGGTGATACAAAGCTAGAACAGGTTGATAATTTCAAGTATTTAGGTTGTGTGTTCTCCCAGGATGGTAATATAGTAAGTGAGTTTGAATCAAGGTGTAGTAAAGCTAATGCAGTGAGCTCGCAGTTGCAATCAGCAGTATTCTGTAAGAAGGAATTCAGCTCCCAGACGAAACTATCTTTACATCGATCTGTTTTCAGACCAACTTTGCTTTACGAGAGTGAAAGCTGGGTGGACTCAGGATATCTTATTCATAAGTTAGAAGTAACAGACATGAAAGTAGCAAGAATGATTGCTGGTACAAACAGGTGGGAACAATGGCAGAGGGGTACTCGAAATGAGGAGATAAAGGCTAATTTAGGAATGAACTCGGATGAAGCTGTACGCATAAACCGGCTTCGGTGGTGGGGTCATGTGAGACGAATGGAGGAGGATAGGTTACCTAGGAGAATAATGGACTCTGTTATGGAGGGTAAGAGAAGTAGAGGGAGACCAAGACGACGATGGTTAGACTCGGTTTCTAACGATTTAAAGATAAGAGGTATAGAACTAAATGAGGCCACAACACTAGTTGCAAATCGAGGATTGTGGTGACGTTTAGTAAATTCTCAGAGGCTTGCAGACTGAACGCCGAAAGGCATAACAGTCTATAATGATAATGTATGTATGTATGTATGTTTTGTTTGTTTTTTTCCCTATTTGCTTTACATCGCTCCGACACAGATAGGTCTTATGGCGACGATGGGACAGGAAAGGCCTAGGAATGGGAAGGAAGCGGCTGTGGCGTTAATTAAGGTACAGTCCTAGCATTTGCCTGGTGTGAAAATGGGAAACCACGGAAAACCATCTGCAGGGCTGCCGACAGTGGGGTTCAAACCCACTATCTCCCAGATGCGAGCTCACAGCTGCGCACTCCTAACCGCATGACCATTTACTATTCCTGATTTGCTTCATACTGAGTATAGAAATTTTGTTTTGTTATGTTGACATTTTTCTTTCCCCTAGCTGTGAATTTTACTACCTTTACCTTTGCAGTTTGTACCTATGTTGCTAAAGTAATAAATAATGTATTTAAGCATATTCAAACCCAGCACAGATAATCAGAGGAAAGTCCATTCGACACTCCTTGTTGTATGATGTTGGCATGTAAAAGGCACATTTGATGATTACCTGGCAAAATTAATTAAAACTTAACCAACAGAGATTCATTCTTTGCCACCAGGAAAAAAGAATGGAGTGTTGAAAATTGAGTCTTGATTGACAATAGGATAAAGATCCTATTATTTATTCTTTTTTTATGTTACTCACTTTGAATATATTGTTTGATTTGTAACTCATTTGTTCCTTTCTATAACTGATATTGGCCTGTTGGTTTCCTTTCCTCCTATTATGTTTGTCCTATGTTCTTAGTCTTTTACCACCTATTTTAATCTTTATCCTTTTGTGTCTTCTTTTTCACCTTCCCTGTGTTTGTCTGGCTTTCTGCTTATTCTACACTTCCAATATCAGGACTGAAGATCTGTCAAGTTGGCTTCTCAATTTGTGTTGAAATGCCCCCTTGTGATGAAGATTAGAAGCAGAAACAAACTCATCAGGGACTGAGAAGAGATGCTTGTAGAGGAATTGGGATTGTTGAGGGGAAAGTGCATCCACTTCCGGAGAGGCTTAGTGCGGGTCTTTTTCTTGTAGACGGTTTATTAGGCGACCTGCATATCTGTGAAGATGAGGGCCGTATATAGGATGATTTCTAATGCTGAATACGCCACGCACACCCAGTCCCCTAGCCATTGGAATTAACCAATTAAGGTTCAAATACCTGACCCAGCTGGGAATTGAACCCGGGACCCTCTGGACCAAAGGCCAGCATGCTAACCATTTAGCCATGGAACCAGACTCCACTTCAGGATGGCAATATATTATTTATGGAGGTATTCCTTTTCCTTTTGGTTTTCATATTTGTCCTTGATTTCTTTTTTTGTTGGGGCAACACAGACCTGTCATTACGTTCAGGTAAGAAAACAAATATATATGTATAGGCAACAGATCAAGAGCAGTGACTTACCTTGTAAGTATATTCGGATGGAATACACATAAAAGAAACACCTGTCATTGTGTTTATCCAATTTTGTCCTATCCTATTTTATGTTCCTGTCTTTCTATATATTACTTGATTTATCACTTGTTCATTCCATTCTATTAATTATTAAATGTGTTAATATAATTTTTTACAACTTGGTTAAAGGCACTTATTGACCACTTTTGGACCTCTGCATTGTAGTTAATTGAATGTGTATTTTCATATGTTCCAATGTCTTGTTTTGAGACTTAGGGCAACTGTTCTGCCTTTTAAAATAAGGACTGTGTTTCTTATAAGATGAGAAAAGAATGCAGTGTTTCCTGCTGAACACTTTATATTTTATTTGTTTCTGTTTTAACATGCACTATTTCTTATTTCAGGTGCTAACAGTTCTTGGAGACAGCAAGAGCAAATGTGGTCAGATACAAATTTTAATGAATTATTTAACTCTGGTGGTAGCACGTTAAATTATGAGCAGAACCATTTCACAGCACAATCGTCAAATTTGTATGGCAGTGGATCACATTCTAGGCTGCAAGACTCAATGAGAGGGCGCTACAGATGTTTAAAATGTAATAAGTCTTACAAGTTCAGCCGAGGTCTCTGGAAACACAAAAAGTTTGAATGTGGTACTGAGCCAAAGTTTGGATGTCTCTTTTGCCCAATGAAAACGAAGTACAAATTTAATTTACTGGTTCATATAAAAACTAAGCATGGTAATGCATTTTAAGAGTGTGTGTAATAAAAATAATTGTGAAAGCTTTCCTACAAATAAATCATTCACAAATAATGCATGAAAGGAGTGTACCATGGCCACTGGTGGCATCTTCTATTCAAAACATAATTTCTTGGCACAAGTTTGGAAGTCTGTGTCCATGGAATGGGTGTTGACTGTGGAGCAGGCATGCTTTCTGCACTCTTGTACCAGATGCTTCAGATACTTAGAGCTCAGCAAGTTGGATGGCTTTGGAGAAGTAGTTTTGCAGTCCAAACTCCTCTAATGTTTTGGCAATCTCTCTGTTTTACCTATGCACTGGGGTGATTTAGTTGAAGGTCCATGTTAGGAGGAAAACGGGTGATATTTCCTTTTGTATGTGACATAATTTACACAACATTATCTAATATCAGGAATGATCTTGTAGGAAGGACGATGACAGCAAGTGAAAGTACCATGCCTGTAATGCTGTCGAGGGTGCAAAAAAGCACTTGAGGTGTGTAGTACTTATTATGGAATAAGATGATGGGTTTTCAATAAATATATTTTGTAAACAAAATGGTACTGCACAGTAAGAAAATTGCACTCCTTATTTACGTTTTTTCTGAGTCCATTTCTTGAGGCTTTCTCCTTTAGATTACTTTGTCCCACAGATACAGCAGGGAGGTTGTCAAACATTGGGGGTTTGGACTGAAGATCTTCTTTTCCAAAGCACCTGTTACTTTAGATCACCAAAGTTAATAAACCGTATATATCTAAACCACCCTGTATCTTGTTCCAGTCTGGCCCTCCCGACACTAAATTAACAAAGCATAAGGTGCTCTTCCTTTCTCAGACTTCTATCCAGTATTCTCACATGTCAGTTGGTGGAACTCTTCTTTCTAACATAATGAGGATGATTACCTAGATTTAATGCTTAAAAAACAAGGCATGTCAATCAGTCAGAAATAAAAACCTTGTAGTGTCAGAAAACACTTTGTTTTGGTTTGTATACACAACCTGGAGTATCCTGTGTGTCTATTTACTCTATCTGTTCACCTTTTTTTGTTGTGTTATATATATTTGTAAGTTATCTGTGCCATTATTTGGAAGGAAGCAGCAAAAGTCTGTGGTTACATGTCGTACTGGAGTTAAAGTGGAGAAACCACAGTGAGTCACCTCTAAGATGAACAAGCATGGAATTTTGTCCAGCTTCTCTTCTCATTTGGAACAGTACTCTCCATTCTGTGTTCCTTTTACCACACTTATATAGTCCTGTCACCTTTTCCTACTTTGTCCTGTCTGTCCTGATCTGTGCATTCGGGTTTCCATGATGATGGATCTATCTTCATGGATGGCCTTTTCTAGATCATCCAGGAATTGGATTTTATCATCCTGGTTCCACCCAGTCTGTAGTGCATACATCTGTATCAGTGTTAACTTTTCCCTCCCTAGATGCACAGTCACCTTTTTTATTCCTTCATTGGCATACTGGATGTCGGTGATCACTTACAGGTTATTTGCCATGAGGAGTCCAACTTTATTCCCATCTCTTCGTTGTTACCCTGTCAGTATAGGGTATACCGATTCCTCAACTTCTCCATACCTTTATCTTTCCACTTTGTCTCACTCAATCACAGAATTCCTATTTTTCTCCTTTCCATGATGTCCATTTGTTCTACAAATTTTCCTTTAAGGCGTAGTTTTTTTTTTTTTAATGTCGCACTGACACAGATAGGTCTTATGGCGACGATGAGACAGGAAAGGCCTAGGAATGGGAAGGAAGCGGCTGTGGCCTTAATTAAGGTACAGCTCCAGCATTTGCCTGGTGTGAAAATGGGAAACCACGAAAAACCATCTTCAGGGCTGCCGACAGTGGGGTTCGAACCCACTATCTCCTGGATGCGAGCTCACAGCTGCGTGCTCCTAACCGCACGGCCAACTCGCCCAGTAAGGCGTAGTTTATTGATGGTCCCAATTGTGTTATGTTGTCTTCTCCAAGATTGGTGCATGATCGTATGGCTCTGCCTGTTATCAGCCCGTAAGCCATCATACCTTGCTTATGCCTGCTCATACTGGTATCTTAGCTGAGTATCTTGTGTTCTGACGTTCTTATTTGAATTGCAAGCAAATTTTACAAAAAACTCTTACTGACTTGGTACGCCTAACACAATCAAGGTTTTTTTCTGTTTTTCTGCTTTTTGATAAATTTATGTGGCATTTCCTCCACAAAGGCTTCAAGAATCTCTTCCACCCCTAGCCATTGGTTCTCCCTTAGTTTGTCAGGTTTGGTATTGGCTACCCAGTCTTAAGGCAGACAGTTGCAGCAGGTAGTACCATCTGCTGTCACATACAGTATTAGGATGTTCCTGACCTGCCCTGTAATCGCATTCTGAACATTTTAAAACTGGAAAGAAGAGTGCAGTGACGGATATTTTTCAAAACAATTGTATATCTTCATATTATATTTTGAATGGTGTATTATTATCTTTATCTTTCTCAGTTTTGATGAATCTGACTCCTGTATGAATGTGGTTGCTGGTGTATGCATCTTAAAGTGCAAACAGTAAAGAACTCTCATTATCATTTGTACTGTATTCTTGTATGTATTGAACTTTCCTGATTCTGTTTTCAAAGTATACACAGTTAATTTGCTAGTGATAATTTTTAAAATGTCTGGAAAAACACACATGAAACCACCTCCTTCAGTTGATTCATGAGGGATCCCTATTACTACTTGAACATTTCACTGAGAATTCTGCTCCTTGTGAATGATAAAGAAATGTTTAAATTTCTTTCCAAGAGAGGAACTTGTGTAAGGTAGTATTTTCATATTAAATTATTGCCAACATGTCATGGTGTTGTACTGACTGGAATGGGTACTATGAGGAGCAGTACTTATGTAGCATAGTCCAGCTGGCAGAAGTATATTGTTAGAAAATTTTCACTGTGCAATAATATACTTTCTAGTCTATATGGCAGTTCTTCCAAAGCTTTATTAAGTCTGTTTTTAAGTGGTATTTTTTTGTAAATATGAATTTATATCTAATAGTAATAGTGATAATTGACAATGCAACTAATACCTCTTAAAAGGCCTTTGTGTGGTTTATCATGACATAAATTATTTTCTTGTAGTCCTGTACTGAACTTTGTAATCCTGATTTAACTATCTTGAATTAAATACCTGATCTTACAGAACTGATGAACTATAGTGTTTCTAAGTTGACCAAGAAGTGAATAAAAAAGAACAGTGATAAACCAATATTTCTTTGTTTTTAACTTGGAAATTGTCCACAAGGCTAGCAGACCTTCAAAATGCAATATTTTGTACTCTACAATCGGTTTGTTTCCTGATATGCAATAAATTAACATGGTTATTGTTGCAAAGAGATTTGATTCTTTTTCATCATTTCTCCTTATGCCTTTGCTGGAGAGACCTAGTGTTTCCAGTACACTATGTCTTCTGGTATGGGCTAGAACAAATTTGTTACTTTCATTGATGTATCTCGGTCTCATCCGAGGCCTTGAAACGTGAAAGTGACTAAGGGATGAGCAATGTTAGTAATCTCATTCCTTATGCAGCCAGTCCCTGTTATGAATGGTGTGAAAATGTCTCTCGTAGGGTCGGTTGGTGCGTGCATTTCAGTGGGCTTGGCAGACTGATATATAATATCAACTTCTGGCTTGGTGAGGTAAGCATTAGGAAACTACCCGACTCCTCATTTCCCTACTTGCTTCATTTATCATAATATGTCCTACTTGATCTTTTTGCCATTAATTTTCAGTTCTGTAGTTTAGTATGAAATTATTTCTTAATTTAATATGTCCAGATTATCTCAGTATATTTTCCTCCAATTTCCTCTGTCACTTATCCCTTTTACCTTCACTTCTTTCTTGCAAGTCTTTATTTATCTCTTTAGGAATTAAAATAATATGGTCCTTTAAAGGCCTTGTCCTGCTAAGAATACTGCTGCCCAGTCAGGTTGATCAAAGCCATAGTATTTCCTACTTTGGATTATGGTGTTTTAATCTTTAGCAATATTTTAGAGAAATATAATATGCTTCAGGGAGTTAAGAATCCCTGTATGTTTCATTTTCAATATTAACTAGAGGACCCACGCTGCTCTGCAGCATTCATTATAAATGGGGCAGATAACTCATCTTAATGTGCCTGTCGTAGTCATATTGTTTTTGCCTGCCCTTTTCAGTGGTTTTGTGAACATTTAATAAGAAACGCGTTATGGTATACCGTAGTTCGTAGTCAGAATTAATCCATTCTGACGTCATCATGTCGTCTGTTTGGTAAAAATCGATCCATATATTCGCTATTTTATCGTGCAGTTCTTGATGTAAAAATTGGTATTGTGTCGTAGAAGTCAATGGTATTTTTAATCACAGCTCTTCTATAGGCCTATTGAATGGTTGTCTTTTGAGCTCATAGGTTAGTCTCAAAGGAATGTTTTTTGCCAGGCAGAGAACTCTCTAAGATACATGGTCTTCACTCCTTCTAGTTTAGCTAGGTTATCCTTCGATAGATGTTCCCAGATAATGTCTAAGCAATAAGGCGTATGTCATGTGGGATTTGTTTGTACGTAGACTTTTTTCTCTTAGCAGCATGTAAGTTATTAGGACTGCTCTGCCATCTGTTGAATATATTTGGAAGCTGGGAAAGGTTAGAAAATCAAAGAGTATCCAGCAGGGAATAGTATTCTTCCATAATCAGAGGAAATGTATACTCTCTGGGTTGACAGGTAGTAATCAAACATGGCTGCATGCAATGATATTACATAGGATGAAAATCACATATATCAGAATATTAATGAAAGTCTTAGTCGCTTGGCAACGTGGTAAGTATAGAATGTACCGAGCTCGATAACTGCAGTCGCTTAAGTGCGGCCAGTATCCAGTATTCGGGAGATAGTAGGTTCAAACCCC
Source organism: Anabrus simplex (assembly GCF_040414725.1). Lineage (NCBI taxonomy): Eukaryota > Metazoa > Arthropoda > Insecta > Orthoptera > Tettigoniidae > Anabrus > Anabrus simplex. The sequence continues at coordinate 671,094,497 of NC_090265.1, forward strand.
ACTGTCGGCAGCCCTGAAAATGGTTTTCCATGGTTTCCCATTTTCACACCAGGCAAATGCTGGGGCTGTACCTTAATTAAGGCCACGGCCGCTTCCTTCCCACTCCTAGCCCTTTCCTGTCCCATCGTCGCTGTAAGACCTATCTGTGTCGGTGCGACGTAAAACAACTAGCAAAAAAAAAAGTATAGAATGTATTGCGGGTGAGGGTAAGCCTTTGCCTGCAATTGTTGGAGTGATCATTTAATGATTTGATTTTATGATTACTCAAAGTTGGCTGAACTTACAGAGAACCATCAATGTCTCATGATTCACTGGCAGGTAATTCCAGAGAGAATAAAAAAAAAAATGAAGCAAATCAGTCCAGTAAAACGGATGGGCAGATTTGCCAAAACTGTTTTTGGTAAACTTTTTTAATTTATAGATTGTAAAGATTGCCATGTAACATCGTATTACAAAACCACAGGGTGGTTGAATCTCAGGGATAGATGATCATACTCAGCTGATTGTGTACTGTTGAAAATTGTAACATCTAAATTCAAATCTAATACTCCCTCATATTTAGTCATGTATGCTGTTTACATGAGTCAAGTTCATGATCAGGACAATAGGTTTACAGCTGACACCCTTCAGGTTGCTCAGCATCTAGTAAAGTGCCGTAAGTTGTGTATTGTCTCTACTTCTCAATTATACAGTGAGCTTAAACTGTATGAAATATAGCTAAGTAGTGTCAAGACACAGAAAATGTCTCAAATACTGCTATCTTTCTTCATGTTGAGCAATGTAAGTGAATTTTGTAAAGTTATTCTATGATATAGATGTTGCTTCCCATAGGGAACCTGAAATATATGTCCCAAATGAGTAAATGAGTGCAATGGCACTGCTGGTGGTTCCAAGTACCCTACGCAGTGACCTTCAATATGCACTAGCCATGCGTCTCGATAGGTGTGCTATTTACCAACTGATGAGCCCCACTTAGTACACTGGGGCAAAACGCTGGCAACCAGGAATGAGTTAGTTGGAAAATTTATAATGTCCAATAACGGACCAACTATAGTGGTAAACTAATCAATGTTTGTTTGTTTGTTTGTTTCTTTTATTTATTTATTTATTTATTTATTTATTTATTTATTTATTTATTTATTTATTAGATACAGCCTATGGAGGGCCATTTTACACTAATAATAACAAGTTTTGAATAAGTATAAAAGATAACAATAAGTATATCATCGTCATCATCATTTCTTCGCTCCAGCAAGCCGGGTGCGGTTGTGTACAAGCCTCCTCCAGTTTGTTCTATCCATCCACAGATGCTGCTCATATATGCGACACCAGTTCACATCTCTAATTTCAAGGTCCTTCATTATCTGTTTTTCCCAAACATCGCGAGGTCTTTCTCTTGGTCTCTTCCCAGGAACATTGTGGTCAAAGTATGTTCGAGGAGTCCTGTGAGGGTTCATTCTTTTCATGTGACCATACCATTGCAATCTCTTCACTTCTAGAGTCTCCAGCAAGTTTCTTTCCAATCCAAGCTCTTGTCGGATATCCACATTCCTTATTTTATCCATTTTTGTTTTTTGTAGACAAGAACGGAGAAACTTCATTTCTGTTGCCTGAAGACGACTCTTTGTTGGTCCAGTAAGTGTTGCTGCTTCCAGGCCATACGTCAATATAGGTACAAGATATATTTTGTACAAGCTGATCTTGGAAACTAATGGAAATGTTTCATCCCAAAGTATTTGACGTACAGTGTGATAGAATTTGGAAGCTTTATGTATTCTGTTACTAATCTCTTGATGTATGGTATTGTCTGATGACAGAACACTACCTAAATACTGGGAGTTGTCTACAATATCCATCTCCTCATCTCCAATTCTTAGATGAACAGTTGGAGAGTTTCTACTCATCACCAAGCCAACTGTCTTATTGCTGATTTTGAGACCTAAGGTTGTAAAAGCTTCATGACAGAGATCTAGTCTAGTTTGTACTTCCGCTTCTGTCTCACCCCATACCATTACATCATCAGCAAAAACCAGAGCATTAGCTGTTGGATCCTTTCTCTTGACCGCTTTTAAAACTTCATCCATTATGATTATGAAGAGAAGTGGTGAAAGACAACTTCCTTGCTGGACTCCACAATTCATTTCAAACAAACCTGACGTTCCGTCCCGGACCTGGACACAACACTTGGTTTCATCATATAATCGTTGTACTCGTGCTATGATGTCATCGAGCACTTTCTTATGTCTCAAACATTCCCATATATGCCTGCGTGGTACATGGTCATATGCTTTCTCGATGTCCAGAAAAACAGTTATAAGTGTTTTACCTTTCTCCCAATACTTCTCATAGAGCATTCTGGTGGCAAAAATGAGGTCTATAGTTGACCTATGAGGTCTAAATCCAAGTTGTTCCTCTTCAAGTGTAGGTTCAACATATTTTCTAATCCTACTTATACCTAACAATAGGTATAAACAACAATATTTTAAGTATCAACAGTAAATTATTAACAATAACAATGTAACAACAATGGCAACGATAACTGACAAGGGTCGGTTACAGAGTTAACAAGAAGAAAGATCGTGTGTTGATGGACGGAAGAAAATGGAAACCTGGAGAGGACTTCAAAGGAATCTTTTAATTTTGTGTTTAAAGGATGTGAAAGGTGTGAATATGTCAATATTGGATAGTGCGTGGAAGATAGAGCGTTGTTGTAAGTTTAGGTGTGGACAGGACACATCATGCCGGTTGCGTGTTGGGCGGGGAGGAATGTGTATAGGGAAGTACATCGAAAGAGTATTACATTTGGTGTAGCCATTGATTATTTTATGAAGGTAACATAGATCGGAGGACTGTAAACAGCTTCTCAGGTCAAGTATATCCAGGTCAGATTTAGTTTTGTTTTTCAAAACAATGAAGGTGAAATAGTTAAAAGTACTACTTAGTTGAGATATGTTGGTGGTAGCAGATGATGACCAAATAGGGGAACAAAGGTCAGTAATGAGGAGAACATTGGAGACAAAGTATAATCTTAAGGTGTTAATATCATTAATTTCAGTGAACCTCTAAAGAATGCCTAAGGTATGCATAGCACGGGATTTTATTGACTCGATGTGAACAGAGAAGGTCTCTTATATGTTCCTTATATGTATTTTAGATGATGTTTTAATCTTAATTTATCCTCGCTATGGAAATTTATCTTATGTTCTTTAATGTATTTTCTTAATTATTTGATTTTTGTATATTAACTGAAGTTGGGGTGGCAATTAGTTACAGCCAAAGAGAGGTCTGTTCCTACATGTAATTAACTTCAAATAAATTTCAAGATATTGGAGTGTCACGTGGTCAGCTTGACAACATCCTCGATCGTATTGTTTGACTTCCACTACTGTGCACTAAGAGATGTTAAACTTAATTTTCAGAGCTAGTGACACCATTCTCCACTTGATGTCATAATCAAATTTTATTGCAGAAGTAGAAAATGTATTTGATTCCTAATGGATTCTTCATTGTGGCTGCATCTCAACTGTGAAATTCGCTTCCAACTGCTTTCAGGAAGTCTAAGAAATTTAAGACTGCATGCTGAGGTTACCTGCTGAATACTACTGATTGTTTTATGTGATTGGTGACATATGATAGATTGTGTGATTGGGGTATGTAGATTAGTAACATTGTCATTCTACTGTATAGCTGAAGATCACTGCTGTTTCTTATAATTAATATTAGGTTGTTAATATTTTTATTCTTATAGCATAAATGTACATAATATTTAGCCCTTAGGTCATGTATGTAGATCATTGTTTATTGCTATACCTGTTTTTCCATTACTTTATTATGTATTATGTTCTGTTTATGCACTGGCTTATATTTTTCAGGTTGTATTTTACTTGTTTTTCATTTTGAAATTTCGCTCTTTTTACTTTTATGCTTGGGTTTCTTTTATTTGTTAAGCTATGCTTTCTTCCTTTCTTCCTTTCTTTCTTTCTTTCTTTCTTTCGTTCTTTATTATATGTTCTCCAGTTCTGTTATTTAGCTGGTGATTATAGAATAATGTATTTCTTTTATGTATGTATTAACTTGTAATTTACTTGGTCAAGTGTAAGAAAGGACCATGAGCCCTAACTTCACCACTGTTAGTCAAAATAAAATGAATTAAGTGTTGGCTGAAACATGATGTGTACTGTATAAGTATGTGTTCTTAGCATTAGAAAACCTTTTATCTGCATGCTCTTACATTTACTAACATGAAACTTATAGTGTTCTTTTTAAAACCATACATTTTTTAAATATTGAACAGGCTGGTATAATTTTGTATGTTGTATGTTGTGAAACCAATCTCTTGAATTCCATCTAGCTCTAAAATAGTAAGTTGGTAAGCGATCTTTCTTATATTTCATTAATTGTAACAGTGGCAACAATACTGGCTGGTGATTGAATGATTACTAGGCTAACTGATATCTAATCATTGGTATGATTCTAGCTGAAGTTGTTGGCTTGAGTTAGAATCAAGAAAACTTTTAACCTGCTATGTCATTTCTGACAACATCTAAATGAATCTTGGTGCACATTTAAGATTTATATCAAACAATATTTCATCTCATAGCTATCTAATCTGTCTATTTAGATCATTGGTTTTGCTACTGGCAGCATTTATTATGGTGTTGACCATGTAAAGGAACTGGTGGTGACAACAAAGCTTTGACATGCTTGTCATGTAGTGAGGTATCAACTTCAAAGATTTACAATCAACTTCTGAAGCTATACACCAATATAACAATTTTCTAAAAGTTAATAGTCAAGTTAACAGACTGATACTCATTTCACTGCATAGTGTAATTTGTGAGTGGGGCCTCCTCCAATTAGAACCAGTTTCTTCAGTATCCTTACCTTAAATCAAGAGCACTTAGTGGTAAGACTTGTGCAACAAATTGTTCATGCTAACATAATGCTTTACTGTCAACAGTTGCTTCATTGAGCAAGTTGGTCGTGTAGCTGGTGAGCTGCAGATGGAGATGGTGGGTTTGAACCTCACTGTTGGCAGTATGGGCACCCATATGACAATTTGTAGAGGGGGGGCCTAGACCTGGGTGTATATAGTATTTTAAATATTTTGGAAGATAAATGGCGACTTGTATTCCGCGGTAGAATAACACCCACGGTATACCCTACTTGTTGGTGGGGGCGGTACTATCACTTCTACGTAATACCGACTTCTAAATCATTTTATGTGAAAGAAAAACACCTGACTTCATCATATGTTTTCCTTTCCCTGAAAGCTAGGGGAGGGCCGCGGCCCCCCCTTGCCCTCGGGCACGGGCGCCCTTGGTTGGCAGCCCTAAAGATGGTTTTCCGTGATGTCCCATTTTCACTCTAGGCAAATGCTAAGGCTGTATTGTAAATTAAGGCCATTAAACCTGAATTGGTGCGATGTTAAACAAATAGAGTGTGGATACAATCTCTTGTTTAGTGTATTTTTTTTCTTTTCCCTGAGTGGTTCAGACGGTTGAGGTACTGGCCTTCTGACCCCAACTTGACAGGTTCAAGCCTGAGTCAGTCCGGTGGTATTTGAAGGGGCTCAGATACATCAGCCTCATGTCGGTAGATTTACTGGCACATAAAATAAATCCTGCTGGTCAAAATTCCAGCACCATTGTCTCCGAAAAATGTAAAAGTAATTAGTGTGATGTAAAATTAATAATAATATTAATAATACAATTATTATATATTATTATATAATTATACTGTCAACAGTTGCTTCTCTGAGCAAGTTGGTTACGCATTTTGGGTTGTGTAGCTGTGAGCTGCAGATGGGGATGGTGGGTCTGAACCCGACTGTTGGCAATCCTGAAGATGGTTTTCCGTGATTTTGCATTTTCACACTAGGCAAATGCTAAGGCTGTACTGTAAATTAAGGCCATAAAACCTGAGTTGGTGCGATGTTAAACAAATAGAGTATGGATACAATCCCTTGTTTAGTGTATTCTTTTCCCTGAGTGGTTCAGACGGTTGAGGTGCTGGCCTTCTGACCCCAACATGACAGGTTCAAGCCTGGCTCAGTCCGGTGGTATTTGAAGGGGCTCAAATACATCAGCCTCATGTCGATAGATTTACTGGCACATAAAAGATTCCAGCACCTGATTGTCTCCAAAAACCATAAAATTAGTTAGTAGGATGTAAAATTAGTAACATTATTATTATTATTATTATTATTATTATTATTATTATTATTATTATTATTATTATGTGAATAACCCTTTTGAGGGTACGATAAATCAACTTTGGTTACTTGTCTTTGCATTTAACTTTCTTCATTTCCAAACTTACTTCATTTTCTGATAATGTTGTTCCTTTTCCTCTTGAGTCCATTTTCTTCCAGTTGTTAATTTCTTTCTCTCCTGAAATCCTGCTTTCGTGTTACTTCTCTTAATTATGTTCTGTTTTCTATCATATCTATTTTAATTCCAGCGTTTTTCATATCCTTTTCAATGTCAGTGAACTACGTTGGCTTGGATTTATAACTGTTCAATTAGTTGAAAGTCTGTTTTAGTTAATCTGTTGTTATTCATTCTATGAATGTGTCCAAAAAACTGGAGTCTTCTTTTCCTTATTACAGTTGTCAGTCTTTCAACTTTTAAATATAGCTCTCTGTTTGATCGTAGTCTAAATTCAGCATTTTTTTTTCTTATAGGTCCCAGTATTTTTCTCAAAATTCTTCTTTCAACTTTTTCTTATTTTTCAAGATTCCCAATTCTTGTAAGTTTAAGAGTTTCTGGCCAGGCCACTGTTTGATAATGTCTTAATTTCAAATTCCAGGATAGAGATTTCTTATTATATATATTTTTTGTCATATGAAACATCCTTTCCATTTTGTTTACTATTATACCTATAGGTACTTTTTCTTTTGTGTTGCTTGTTATCCATTATCTTCTTCTTCTTCATATTATTATTATTATTATTATTATTATTATTATTATTATTTTTATTTTTTTTTTATTTTTTTTTTCCCTTCAGCTCATATGATTTTATTATGATTACTATTACCATATTATTATTGCCATCCCTATGCTCCTTCTTAACTGGAGGTGCCAGGTTCCATTCCTGGTCTGGTCGGGGACTTTTGCTCAAATCTGAGGGCTAGTTTAAGGCCTCGTGGGGTGAGGAGAAGTAAGCTGGTAGGGCAAGGCCCATCAGGACTGTTGTATCATGGAAACCATGTCAAGTTTACAATATTTTAGTGTACATATGAATTTTGGATATTTTCATTCTTATTCCAAGTTAAAAAAAAAAAAAAAAAGACAATAATAATCTAATGTACTCCAAACATTCCCTCAATTATCGTTGAAAATTCATCCATCATTAGTTGTTTTAACTTTACAGTATACATCTGTCTTTCTCCTCTGATTTAAAAAAAAATTATTATTAGAATTTGCTTTACGTCGCTCCGACACAGATAGGTCTTAATGGCAACGATGGGATAGGAAAGAGCTAGGAGTGGAAAGGAAGCGGCCGTGGCCTTAATTCAGGGCTGCCAACAGTGGGTTTCGAACCCACTATCTCCCGGATACAAGCTCACAGCTGCGCGCCCCTAAATGCACGGCCAACTCGCCTAGTACTCTGTTTGAATTACCGATTGAGTGGCTGCATGGTTTTGGTTACATAGCTGTTGGCTTGTATTTTGGAGATAGTGGATTTGAACCCCACTGTCGGGTAGCCCTGTGAAGATGCTTTTCCATGGTTTCCCATTTTCACACCAGGCAAATTTTGGGGATGTACCTTATTAGGGCTTTGGCCGCTTCATTCCCATTCCTAGCCCTTTCCTATCCCATCGTCACCATAAGACCTATCTGTGTCAGTACAGTGTAAAGGAAAATCATAAAAAATCTGTTTGAATTGTTAGCAATGAATGAGGGGAAAACTTACATTTATGAAGAAAAGTTCCTTTAATGCAGCCAGCCTGAATAGCTCAGACAATAGAGCACTGGCCTTTTGAGCTCAAGTTGGCGGGTTTGATCCCGGCTCAGTCCAGTGGTATTTGAAGATGGTAAAATATGCCAGCCTCGTGTTGGTAGATTTACTGGCATATGAATGAAGAACTGTGGGATTACTGTACATTCCAGCATCTCATTGTCACCAAAAACCATATTATGTAGTCATTGGGATGTAAAACTTGGAACATTATTGTTCATTTTATTCAGTATTCTTATGTATCTATTGATATGTTCAGCAGTGAATGTGGAGGTGACACCATAGTAAAGATTGTGATCCTATAAATGTTCTGCCTTTGGCTATAAATCAAAGGGCTTGTACTAGGTTCATTTTGAACAATTGGCTAAAGGAGATGACAGTAAACATTGGGGAAGAAGTTTAGTAGGTACTTTATTTGCCTTTCAGTTATAAATTATATACAGCTGTTTCACTTTCAGACATATTTAAGACTGTATATCTTTCACTAATATACTACAAGTTTACAATATTTGACTCTCTTGATATTATGATGAGGTTTGTACAGTTCCTAGTGTAAGCAAAGCAAAAGACATAATCATCATCATCATCATCATCATCATCATCATCATCATCATCATCATCATCATCATCATCATCATCAATGTCCCACTCCAGTCAACTCCATGCAACGCAGCACGACCCCATTGCAAGTATATAAGCACGGGCATGTAGGCAAAGGTATTAGTGTGGCCATACTATAAGTTATAAAACTGAACAATACCAATACATTTTGACTGGATTAATTGTAAGTAATTATATTATTACCTGTCTATAGTTCATGCTGTTTTGAGCATTTCTTTTCATTTTTTACATTTTGATATTACTTTATGTGCAATCTTTTTTATTTCTGTGATTTTTATTTGAAGCACTTTACTTCCTTCTCTGTGTGGCAACAATAGATCAATTGTTCACTTGTTCAGGCCTGTTATTCCTTGTCCTCTCTGTTCACAATTCATGAACATTTCATGTTTTTTCTGCAAATTAACTGAGTTGCATGCCATGTAATTTCAACTGTATTTATTTTTGTTATTAGTTTTCTGAAATTAGATGGTGACAATTTCATTTCTGTGCATTTTATTTGTGAATCCTGACTGAAAAGAAAGTACACTGCCCCAAAGGAAAGAGTAATACTACAGAAAGAACATTAGAACCTGTGTATGGGTACTATATTTTTTGTCTGTCAGTCAATGGGTAAAAGATCATATACATTCTGAAGGAAGGAAAATGTACGAAACAATTTCAAAATATATTTTTATTGTTCTTTGAATTTTTATATTAGGTTTCTGTGATACATCCATATTTCAAAAAATTTAGTCAGTTCTTTGACAAAGCTTTTGTGTCCATCCGAATTTCAAAAAACCTCAGTCAGTTCTTTGTGCCCATCCTTTGACACCATAAAGCAGAAACACGATCTTGCAGTATATAAGGCGTGATCAAAAAGTTTCCATTTGAGGGCATTGAGCGAATATGCAACGTAGCAGACCCCGTTGCGAGTATATAAGTATATAGGCTAGGTATTAGTGTGGCAATCATGTCGTGCCGAGGTGTGTGCATTAAATGTGGCCACGTGAACAATGGTGACATTACCAAATGCAGCCAAATGGGACCAGTATGCTGTTATTCTGTTCTTGGCTACCAAAGGACAAACGCCGGTGGACATTCATCGGGGAATGAAGACTGTGTATGGGGCAGCATGTCTGTCGAAAACCACCATTGTGGAATGGTGCACCAAGTTCTATGCAGGTCGTGTTTCGCCCCAAGACGTCGGTCGATCTGGGAGGCCAGTCTCATCCATTATCGACAACAAGCAGGCGGTGGATGAGGCGGTGAGGGTGGACCGGCACATTACCATTCGTGCGCTAGCAATGAATCTCGACATCAGCTTTGGTAGCTTGAAGGGTCAGTGCTTCCTGTTGGACAAGGATGTGCATCAGGCAGTTATGGACTTCTTCACGCAGCAGGAGACAGTGTTTTACCACACAAGGATCATCAGCCTGGTGTGTCGCGATGAGTGCCTCAGTGCTCACAGCGATTTTGCCTGATTGGCATCCGGATTCAGGACTGTATGTCCATCGAACGGAAACTTTTTGATCTCCCCTAATAAATTCATGACCAATTATTCTGTCTGTTAATGGATGCAATTTGTATTATTGGTATTTGATACAGCAGCTAGATACATCCTTCAGTACGAGCAATTAATTCTGGAACTGTCTTAGGTTACCAGATAGGAGGTCTTAAAGGAGAACTGAACATTATTTTGACAGTGACTCCTGTATGGTATCTTCTTCTTTGTTGATCATCCAGTTAAAGTTTAATGAAATTTGGACTATTTTTTAATCTTACTTGTAATGTTGTGCCATATGAAACTATTTTTCGCCATTCTATTGCACTGTTGTAACGGAACATTTGCAGTTCGGTCAATATATCATGTTCGTGGTCTTCAACGGAATTCAGGTGCAGTTTGATCTGCAGCTCATCAAGTATTGATTGATTAGTTCTCTTGGCAGACCATGGAATTTCTCAGTATTTGCTTGCAACAGAACATTTAAGACTTTAATATAATGAAGATCGATAATTTTCAATGTCCAACATTCAGATGCATAGAGCAAGATGGAGAATACCAGTGTCTTGAGCAGATGTATTTTGGTGGCTATGGTAATATCATGGCTCTTCCCTATTCTTGTAAGCTGCGCCATAGCAGTGTTGGCAATAGCTACTCTTCTTTTTATTTCAGCTGTGCAGCCACCTGTATTTGTAATAAGTGAGCCTAGATAAACAGATTTGTCCACTAACTACACTAGTGTCCAAACGTTAAGCATAATCACTAAATGAGGCCATACCGCCTGATAGGAATGTCAGACAGATTGCTGAACAAACGGAAGCTGACTCACACACATATGCCACACAATTTGTCCAAAAAAAGAACAGTATCAGAAAGGTTCTGTTAGCTAAAATACACTTTTGACAACAACTAACAAAACTTGGCAATGTCTTCCACAATAAAATATGGTGTTAATAGGGTATGTGGTCACCCCTAATGGCCACACATGCTTCGCAGCGACATGGCATGCTCTCTATCAGATGATCCAAGAGCTCTTGTGGCAGTCGATCCCATTCCTCCGAAAGGGCAATGTGAAGGTCTTGGAGGGTCCTTGGTGGAGGCTGACGGGATGCAATTTGCCTCCCCAGTGCATCCCAGGCATGTTGTATAGCAGAGATGGTGAACCTATGACACGCATGCCACTAGGTGACACGTGAACACGACTTCTGTGGCACGTCAGACAAATGTATTTTAAGGTTTTTAACATGTAATAAATAGGTCGAATATCTTGCAACATAGCATATTTCAACACTTTAATAAAAAAAGTATATCTCAGTTAATTCTATGGCCGTATTTATTACAGACGGGCTGAGTGGCTCAGACAATTGAGGCGCTCGCCTTCTGACCCCAACTTGGCAGGTTCGATCCTGGCTCAGTCCGGTGGTATTTGAAGGTGCTCATATACGTCAGCCTCGTGTTGGTAGATTTATCGGCACATAAAAAAACTCCTGTGGGTCAAAATTTCGGCACAAGGGAGTATCCGAAAACCATCAAAAATAGTTAGTGGGACGTATAAACAATAACATTATTTTTATTATTGTATTTATTACACATTTTATCAGGTTAAAACAAAATTTTAAAAATGTAATTTTCAGTAATGTTGCAAATTAAAATAATGAAACATTCAAGCGAATTGATTCATATGTTATGCAATCTAACGCCTAAATGAAGTCAAATGAGGGGGTTCATGATGATTTTACAGGAAAATAACCAATGGCACACTAGACAGTAAAAAGTAATAAACAAGACCTTAATTGACACGCAGACCTCGCTGGCCAGTCCATGAGATGAATGTCTTCCCCAGCCAGAAATTCATCCACCAGAGCAGCGCAGTGCAGTCGGGCATTATCGTCCATTAAGAGGAAGTCTAAACCAACCGCATCTCTGAAGAGTCGAACATGTGGTCTCAGTACCTCATCCCTGTACCTCCGAGCATTAACAGTGTTCCTTGGACCACCCATGAAGATGTGCAGGTCCGTACGGCCATTCAACATGATGCCGCTCCACACCATAACACCACCACCACCATACTGGTCCCTTTCCACGATGTTCCTGTGGTTGTATCGGCTACCCAGTTCTCTCCTGATCAATGTGCGACAGGAATCATTCTGCAAACTGAAGTGGGATTCATCTGTGAAGAGCACATGCCTCCATTTATTCATGGTCCAGTTTTGATGTTAATGGCTGCACAGTAAATGGGCCTGTCTCTGTGCTGGAGTGAGCGGGATGCACATCGTTGGACGTGGGGCAAACAGCCCTGCTGTTCTGAGCCTCCAGCACACAGTTTGCCAGGAAATGGCAACCCCTGAGACGGCTGCAAGCTCTGCTGACAATTGTCTTGCAGGTGCACTCCGATTTCGTCGGGCGGTTAAGGCCATATATCGGTCCTGCTGTAGAGTGGTTATTCTTGGTCGACCAGGTACTGGCCTACGACTAACATCTCCTGTGTCTCGAAATCGTCTCCAAAGCCTGGAAATGCATTTTGTGGCATATTCAAGGTTACGGCAATTTTGGTCTCTGTCTGGCCTGCTTCCAGACGGCTGATTATTCTACCCTGTAAAACGGGGTCCAAATGGCGTCATTGTGCCATTATGTTGTCACGTTCACCACGAGGCTACATTCCCACTCCATTCACCCGGGTGTGGTTTGGACATGGGATATTAAGGCTGAAACACTGCTGTGTTAAATACTGTCAAATATGGAAAGCTATGAAATTTTATGCACACTATAACAGGGCAAACACAACTGAGAGAATATGGGGCGCAGGCACTGGCTGTGTTTACCTTGCGGTTACGCCGCTAGTCAAAGCAGGAAACACTCCTTTCCTATACAGAGCGAACACGTAAGGTTGGTAGGTGCGTATGTCGTGCGATTTGTGGTCTATTTCCTGTTGCCCTGCTTACTCGTAACTTGTGCTTAACTTTTGGACACTAGTGTACAAGTTGTTCACATGTTTCATATTTTTGAACCCATTTGACCTTGGTATTTTCTCTGTTAATATGTAAGCCTATTTCATTGCTTACCTTTTGAACTCTACAAAGTTTAGTTATGAATGTAGCATCATCAACGTAACTCAGGTTGATAATTTCTACTTCACCTATTTTGATACCACCATGCCAGTTTCCTGTTACTTTCCTCATTATCCATTCTCCATAGTTAAATAAAATTGGGCTCAGTACACCGCCTTGATGGATGCCTTTTCTTATCTTGAAAGAATCACCCAGTTTATTGGCAACTTAACGTTACCAGTGCTCTTCTCTTGCAAAAATCTTAATACAATCAGTAACATCCACATTTTATGCCACTGCACACAGTCAAATGCTTTCTTATAATCAATAAAGCAGGTGAATGTCTGAACATTGAATTTTCTGCATTTTTCAGTGATTTCTGGATATTCAGGATCTGTTTATGAATTCCTCTTCCTGGCATGAATCCAGCCTGCTCATGTGTAATTGTGGCAGAGGATATTCTTTGATTCTCTGTAGGATGATGTAGAGCATTACATCACTAGCATGGGATCATCATCATCATCGTCATCAGTGTCCCACTCCATTCACCCGGGTGTGGTTTGGACATGGGATATTAAGGCTGAAACACTGCTGTGTTAAATACTGTCAAATATGGAAAGCTATGAAATTTTATGCCAAGTTGTGTACCAGAGAATCCTGCAATTCTTTGGTCACATTATGAGAAGAGAGGATGACAACCTGGAAAAATTAATTGTCCAAGGAAAAGTTTCTGGCTCAAGGACACGAGGCGGGTCATAAAAAGATGGGTTGATCAAGTAAGAGAGATCATGGACTTACCATGGAGAGTTACTATCCAGAAAACGCAAGTACGTACAGAATGGTATCAGCTTATAAAAGAAACAACAAAGTCCTTGGGTCACGATACTCACTCATGAGTGGAACGATTGGAGAGATGTACCACACAATGTGAAAGGCCATCTACTCTTATAACTTTTTAAGTAAGTTATATGGGATTATTTGTATTCATTTATTGAAGAATTTGTACAGGAAAAGACTCCAAACGCAATGAAGAATAAACTCTAACAGCCGTTGAAGTACAGGTATAATACTTTACTGCATATTTTGTTTTATATTAAAGAGTATCTTCCTTTACATTATTTTTTATGTGATTTACTATATTTAATTGGACAAATTATGATTATTTTTTGTTTACTTATAGAATGTAAAGTTTGTTCAAACCGAACCTTTACTACACTATACACGTGTTATACTATAACAAATTGTGTTGTGCATTTACTTGCATGTTTTCATTACTCATTAAAGTAGTTTGAATGTATGTGCATGTGATTAAAACATAAAAATGGTATATTAAAATAAAACTGGTTCTAGAGTATGTACAAGTGCACTACCCGTTACTTGATAAATTTCCTCCTCCCTGCTGCTGGCCCTTTACTGCTCTGTGGCTTCGGCATCGAGTGGTGAGAGTATGGGAGACATATCATATTATGTCGCAGCTGTACTAGTCGGTTTAGCTTGGCATAAAGCTTTGATGAACAAGTCTGCTGTGAACATTTGGATATTAATAAGGAATGTAAATAATGTTCTATTATCTTATTGTATTTAAATATCTCTCCTTGCTGAGAAGAACCTCTATAATTAAGTGAAGGTGATGTATTATTTCACAGAAAATTATGAAAAAGATAAACTCCAGATTATTTGGTTATATTTCAGCAAAAATGATAATATTCTTTCAGTAAACTGAGCTTTCTATACAAAATGAAAGTTATATGGATTCCTTATTAGTGGGCAGTGTCTGCATGATTTTGCATGAGCTGGGATTGCTGTTGTGTGCATGCTCTTAGAGAAATTTCTCTCTTATCTTTTCTTATCACAGATCTGTTGTATTGTTTGTGATGTTAACATTAAGGAAATATTATACAGTAAAACAGTGTGACTGGAAGGTGTTGTCAAACTTTAAAGATTTTAGAGATCTCTCTAGTACCTTTTAGAGAGTAAAATGTTATAGACAGAATGTTTTTTATTGATGTATCAATTACTTTTCTCTGATTATTTTATTGAGTTCTTCCGTTGTAGATTAGTTTCCTTTATTCTCCTTTTCTTATTATTTTCTGCATGAAAAATAGGATTATTTAGCATTGAATATGTTTCATGACTTTTCTGTTCATAGAAAA
Organism: Anabrus simplex; assembly: GCF_040414725.1. Taxonomy (NCBI): domain Eukaryota; kingdom Metazoa; phylum Arthropoda; class Insecta; order Orthoptera; family Tettigoniidae; genus Anabrus; species Anabrus simplex. The sequence continues at coordinate 671,109,760 of NC_090265.1, forward strand.
TATTCCAATCAAACAGTCAATCAATCAATCACTACTGATCTGCATTTAGGGCATTCACCCAGGTGGCAGATTCTCTATTCCCTAGCTATCAGATCAATGACAGCAAATGAAAAAATGAAAAAAAAAAATATAGTAGAATTTGGAAATTGATGCTGGAAGAGATGTGAATGGCAGTAATGAACGGATTAACTGAAATATGTAGAATTTTTGAAAATATGTATAGTAAATATGGTCTGTAATCACTAGTTAATTTAGTTAAAATACTTCCTTACTGGGGCAAAACCAAGCTGTAACTGCCAGTAGTCCAGCAATCCATCAAAGCAGTATTCACCTGCCATATGATTTTTGTAGTGAAATACTATCTGGCAGACAGAAAACAGTGACATATTAGATATATTAAAAATATTTAAACATTACACATTTTTACCTCAATACATTACTGATAAATACACTATTAAAAAAGAGTCTGATGATCATATAGTGTCTTTGAACAAGAAATTACAAAATGCACACCCCAAATTCTTCAATCTTCATTGTTCTAATATTTAATGTGATGCTCCATCTTAGTTCATTGAAAAAATGGAAAAACCACTTCACTTCCTCAGCTGAGTATCTCATGAACTAACTTTCGTATTGCCAACTCCGTACAGTGACAAATTCCTGAAACTGCTAATAGAAAAGGATGAATATTCATTCTTTTAGATATCATAATTAATTTTAGTAACTTGCATGTGAAAGGAGTCCAGATCTATGACTGGAAGGTTGTTCTTTAATCGTTGGGGCCCCCGATTTGATTTCCAGCCAGGCTGTGAGAATTTAATCCTAAGCAGTTAATTCCCTTGGCTTGGGGACTGGGTGTTTGTGCTATCCCCAACATCCCTGCAACTCACATAAGACACTGTCCCCCATCAAACTTGTACACAGTTTCCCATATACATCAGACACTGCCCACTCTCAATAGATCTGCCTTACCTTGCTAGCGATAGCCATACCAAATTGTCGTGTAATTGAAGGAATAGATTTATTTTCAATATGTGATCTAATGGGGAAGCACTACTTACAGAACTAAGAAAACAGTAACAAATCCACCTTTCGTATTACTTCCGGTTGAAAATTTGGCAACACCGTCCAGTAAGAATTCATATTATAAAGTTTCTTGTTTGTGGTCACCCGTTTTATCAGAAGACCTTGTATCTCTTTCAGATGCAAGCGACTCGTGCAGTAATCAGCAGTTAGAGTTCTTACCACACTCTCAGTTGATGAGTAAAGATCTGTGTTCTATAGGTCTTCAGAGGTTTGTACTTTCCCCATCAAGATTAAAGATTTCACCTGCAGGAGCTTTTCAGTGTCCGACATGTAATAAAACATACTCGTCCAGACAAAGTCGATGGAGACATAAAAAGTTTGAGTGTGGCAAGGAGCCCCAGTTTCAGTGTCAGTTTTGCCCTTTGAAGACGAAACATAAGGCTTATTTACAAAAACACATCATAAAAATTCACAGAAAATGGACACAATTTTGAATTTCAAAGCGAGTTACATAAGACTATAATACTGTACATCATATAATTGGTGGATAGAAATGAATTATGATTTGGCTAAAGGATATTGGTCCTTTGGTCATAGTTTTTAGAAAGTGATCAAAAAATAAATAAAATAAAAAGCTATTTACCTTATTATCAATGTATGATCAACCATACCTATTCTGACCTTCTCTCCTATTATTTTTCAACAAATATAATATCACATATAAAATGAAATGTTGTTTAAGTTGTATATTATTATTATTAGTATTATTATTATTATTATTATTATTATTATTATTATTATTATTATTATTATTATTATTATTATTATTATTATTATTATTATTATTATTATTATTATTATTATTATTATTAAATATATAAAATCCCTTTCAAGAAATGTACCTGCCATCATTTAATCTGTCTACATAAATAAAATAAGAGTCTTGTCTGCACTTTTAGACAGATTATTTTTAAATGGTGCCTGTATGTCAGGGATGTCCAGAATAAGAAGGCAATGCAAATTTTAATTTTAAATTTCCCTCATATCCTTTTTTTTTTTCCTATTGGTTTAACGTCGCACTAATGCACAGCAACGTGACCAAAATTGCGCAGCCAACTCTCTTGGTCCATTAGGTCTGTTTGTACGTATGCACATCACACGAAATCGGTTGAACATTGGTGTTTAAGGTCAGGAGAAAAGGCATCTAGGCTGGAAATAATTTTAATCACCCTGGGTGAAATAGTAGTTAGAGGAAAGTCTAAAAATGACTTCTCAAATTTCTACTTCTGTTTAAACAAGGAACCAGGCCTCGTGATGAATGCTGCATAACTAAAGTTGTAGAATATAATTATCTTATGTGCAGTACGAAAGGATCCTGCATCTTGCAATTGTTAATGCTCTTACTGAAGAATCCTTTTTAACGAAGAGGAATAGTAAATTCTGATCATCTGCACCTCGTACATTTTTATCATAGTGAAAAGGTTACCGGCCAAATGCTTGAATGTATTGTTTGTCCCAAAGTGGGCTATGAGGGAATGTCTGCATGACATGCAATCTAGAGGTGTCACCTCTTTGGGTGGAGGAACCTCTGTTAATATTAGCAGGCAAGAGCTGACGAGTCTGGACCATCCATATTCGGATAACTACTTGTGCTTGACACACTGGTCCAACATAGTATTTGAGCTATTCGATCTGCGCTATGGATGTGCTGATAGCAATGGGCAGCTTATACACTAAATGAAGCATAGCAGAGCAGTCTCCACCGCTGTCCATGGCTAGGTCATTCCAGCAGTGGAACTTTGCATTGGTAGATCGCAAGCGTAATACTGTTTGCCTTGCTCCTTGACTGAATGATCAGCGCTGAGACTTTCAGTTCAGAGGGTTTGATTCTGGCTGGGTCAGGGGTCACAATGACAGGTCAGTGTGGTAAGTGGAAGATGTAGACAGAAAGCACTATATGACCAGGACAATCTCCACACCTGCATCTTGAAAAGTCTTCAATCTTGATGCGGAAAGTGTAGGAAAAAGGAAAAAGACAAAGATAAATGTTGGTGTAAAAGACTCGTAGCACAGGACAAAGACAAAAGGAGAAAAGGAACCCAGATTTCATAGCTTCTTTAAATTCAGTCTCCCTTACTTGAATAAGAGACTACCTAGCTGAAGGCATGAAGCGACACTTTCCTTACCTGGTCAGATGAGTTTAATTCCCTGTTCAGAAGACCAAAAATTCAGAAACAAAACATTCACTAGTGAGGTACAGCACTAGAAATGAGTACCAAGTTAAGTCGTAGAGCTAAATGTATAATGCCGAGGATCTTCCAGAGGCCCTTAATGCCTTTACAGAAATGCTGCTTTACTTACTTGAATAGCACGAAAGTGCTGCTAATTACTGAATGTCAGAATTCATTGTAATATGAATTAAACTGAAAGTTTATTCGTGCTTCATCAAACCAAGTTTCAATTCTACTCTTCCCTGATTATTCTCTATATGTCTATGACTGATCTCAGTGGCTCAGTCCCTTAGTTCTCAAGATACCAAGTCCAATCTCTGCCGAGGTCAATACTGTTTGAAGCCAACATTGTGTTACTGACATCTGATATGTTAAAACATCTGTGGAACAAAATGCTGAATTCCTTGCATCTTCTGAAATGTATAGCAATTGAAAAGACATTAAACAAATTATTATTATGATAAATATATGAGAGCTGTCTTATTATACAGGATACTTGACAACTTTCATTGGTTTTATAAGAATTTTTTTCATAGATTTTGCCATTATGTGGTCTCATATTGTGACCAAGAAAGGGGTAGTGTATTGTGTAATTCAATTTAATTCCATTAAAATGAGTTTTCTCTTTTGTTTATTGATGTACATTTTAATTTGGAACTATTTTTTGTTTTTTTTTAACTCTATTTAGGTAGTGGTTATTTTAAAATGTTGCTTTAATTTCTTTCATCATATTCTTTTCCAGAATTTGCTTCATCAAGTGACGTTTTTCAACAAAACTGGTCAACTTCATATAGCAGTGGCTCGGGTAATATTCTGCCTGCTGGCTTTGGATCAAACTTATCCAAATTTGAGGAAGCTAATAATCAGAGGACTCTGATTCGAAATTGTGGGGAAAGGAATATTTCTGTTAGGCTGTCACAGAAAGGAATAAGTGCTCAATTGAAGCAAGTTCCCCCTGGAAATTTTAAGTGTCCTAATTGTGATAACAAGTATGTTCACAGAAATAGCCTTTGGAGACATAGAAAGTTTGAGTGTGGCAAGGAGCCCCAGTTTCAGTGTCCGTTTTGCCCATTGAAGACAAAACGCAACACGTATTTACAAAAACACCTAATCATGTTTCACGGAAATCAGACACAAATTTGAATTTGAAATTAAGTTACATAAGTCTACACTACATCATGTAGTTGTTAGATAGAAATGAATCATGACTTGGCTAAAGGAAATTGCTCCATTGGTCGTAGTTCTTAGCAAGTGAACAAAGAAAAAATAAATAAAATAAATATCTGTTTGCCTCGTTATTGATGTATGTTCTATCCTAACTATTCTGACTTTCTCTCCTATTGTTTTTCAACAAATATAATATCACATATAAAAATAAATTATTGTTTTAATTGTATATTGTGGTCTTTTTTGGATATAATCCCTTTCAAGAAAAAATCTGTCTATATAAATAAAATAAGTCTTTTGTATGCCCTTTAGATAGAAATGTTTAAAAATGGAGCCCGTGTGTCAGGGACGTCCACAATAAGAAGGTAATAAAAAATTTTAATTTCCCTCATATCCCTTTTTTTCTATTGGCTTAAAGTCGCACTAACACACAGCAACATGATCCAAAATGCGCAGCTAACTCTCTTGGCCCGTCGGTCTGTTTGTACATATGCTCATCACAAGAAAATGGTTCAACATAATTGAATGAAAATTGGTATTGAAGTTCAGGAGAAACGACATTATAACATAGGCTAGAAATGATTTTATTCACCCTGGGGGAAATGGTAATTTAGAGGAAGGTCTAAAAATGAATTCTCAAATACCTACTCCTTTTTTAACAAGGAACTGGGCATAGCGATGACGCTACATAATAAAAGTTGTAGAAAACAACTGATGGATCCTATGCTGAATAATAACAGGATTAGTTAAGGTTTATCATTTATTTTGTGCATTATGTCGTTTGTAACAAAGGGAGGAGGAATACTAAATTCTGATCGTATGCACCTCGAATATTTTTATCACAGTGTAAAGGTTACCAGCCAGACACCTGAATGTATTGTTTGTCCCAAGCTGGGCTGTGAGGGGACATCTGCATGACATGTAATCTAGAGGTGTTACCTTGTTGGGTGGAGCAACCTCTGTGAATATTAGCAGGCAAGATCTGAGGAGTCTGGACCATCCATATCCTGATAACTGCTGGTGCTTGACACACTGCTCCAACATAGTATTTGAGCTATTCGTTCTGTGCTATGGATGTGCTGATAGCAATGGACAGTTTATAACCTGAATGGAGCATAACAGAGCAGTCTCCACCACTGTCCATGGCTAGTTCATTCCAGCAGTGGAACTTTGCATTGGTAGATTGCAAGTGTAATACTGTTTGCCTGGCTCCTTGACTGAATGATCAGCGTTGAGGCTTTCAATTCAGAGAGTTTGATTCTGGCTGGGTCAGGGGCCACAATGACAGGTCAGTGTGGTAAGTGGGAGATGTAGACAGAAAGCACTAAATGACCAGGACAATCTCCACACTTGCATCTTGAAAAGTCTTCAATCTTGATGCAGAAAGTGTAGGTAAAAGACAAAGATGAAATGTTGTTGATGAAAGACTCGTAGCACAGGACAAAGACAAAAGGAAAAATGGAACCTAATTTTCATAGCTTCTTTAATTTCAGTCTCCCTTACTTGAATAAGAGACTGCCTAGCTGAGGGTATGAAACGGCACTTTGCTTACCTGGACAGATGTGAGTTTAATTTCCCTGTTCGGAAGACCAAAAATTCGGAAACAAAACATTCACTAGTGAAGTACAGCATTAGAAATGACTACCAGGATCTTCCAGGGGCCCTTAATGCCTTTACAGAAATGCTGTGCTTTACTTACTTGAATAGCACGAAAGTGCTGCTAATTACTGAATGTTAGAATCATTGTAATATGAATTAAACTGAAAGTTTACTCTTGCTTTACCAAACCAAGTTTCAATTCTACTCTTCCCTGATTATTCTCTATATGTCTGTGACTGATCTCAGTGGCTCAGTCTCTTAGTTCTCAAGATAGCAAGTTCGATCTCAGCCGAGGTCAATACTGTTTGAGGCCAACATTGTGTTACTGACATCTGATATGCTAAAAACATCTGTGGAACAAAATGCTGAATTCCTTGCATCTTCTGAAATTTATAGCAATTGAAAAGACATTAAACAAATTATGATTATGATAACTATATGAGAACTGTCTTATTAAACAGAATATTTGACAACGTTCATTGGTTTTATAAGATAAAAATTTATAGGTTTTGTCTTTGGTCTTAGATTGTAACCAAGACAGGTGTAGGATATTGTGTAATTGGATTTCATTCTATTAAAATGAGTTTTCTCTTTTGTTTATTGATGTACATTTTAATTTGAAACTATTTTCTATTCTTTATGCTTTAATTACTTTCATCATATTTTTTCCAGAATTTACTTCATCAAGTGACAATTTTCAACAAAACTGGTCAACTTCAAGTAGCAGTGGCTTGGCTAATATTCTGCCTGGTGATTTTGGATCAAACTTATCCAAATTTGAGGAAGCTAATAATCAGAGGACTCTGCTTCAAAATTGTGGGGAAAGGAATATTCCTATTAGGCAGTCACAGAAAGGAATAAGTGCTCAATTGAAGCAAGTTCCCCCTGGAACTTTTAAGTGTCCTACTTGTGATAACAAGTATGTTCACAGAAATAGCCTTTGGAGACATAGAAAGTTTGAGTGTGGCAAGGAGCCCCAGTTTCAGTGTCCGTTTTGCCCATTGAAGACAAAACATAACGCGTATTTACAAAAACACATAATCATGATTCATGGAAATCAGACACAATTTTGAATTTGAAATTAAGTTACATAAGACTACACTACATCACATAATTGTTAGATAGAAGTGAACATGACTTTGCTAAAGGATATTGGTCCATTGGCCATAGTTCTTAGCAAGCGAACAAAGAAAGAATAATCTATTTACCTCATTATCAATGTATAATCAATCATAACTATTCTGACCTCTCCTATTACTTTTCAACTAATTTAAAATCACATATAAAAATAAATGATTGTTTTAGTTGTACATTATGGTCTTTTTTAATATAATCCCTTTCTAGAAAAATCTGTCTATTATAAATAAAATAAGAGTCTTGTATGCACTTAAAACAGAACTTTTTAAAAATGGTGCGTGTGTGTCAGGGATGTCCAAAATAAGAAGGTATCTAATGCAAATTTTAAATTTCCCTTGTATCCCTTTTATTTTCTATTGGTTTAACATCGCGCTAACACACAACAGCGTGACCCAAATTGCACAGATAACTCTCTTTGTCTGTCAGTCTGTTTGTACATATGTGCATCACAAGAAAACGGTTGAACATAAATGAATGAAAATTGGTATTTAAGTTCAGGAGAGAAGACATTATAATCTAGGCTAGAAATAATTGTATTCACCCTGTGTGAAATAGTAGTTTAGTGGAAGGTCTAAATTGAATTCTCAAATACCTACTGCTTTTTTAACAAGGAACTAGGTCTAGTGATGGTGCTACGTAACAAAAGTTGTAGAAAATAAAATGTCTGATCTTGTGTGCGGTACAGATGGATCCTGTGCTGAATAATAACAGGAAAAGTTAAGGTTTTTATTTATTTCCTGCATCTTGCCGTGGTTAATGTTCTTACTGAAGAATTCTTTGTAACAAGGAGAAGAGGAATACTAAATTCTGATCTCCCATGCCTTGCTCATTTTTATCACTGTATAAAGGTTACCAGCCAGATACTTGAATGTATTGTTTGTCCCAAAAGTGGGCTGTGAGGGGACATCTGCATGACATGCAATCTAGAGGTGTTACCTCATTGGGTGAAGCAACCTCGGTGAATATTAGCAGGCAAAAGCTGAGGAGTCTGGACCATCCATATTCTGATAACTACTGGTGCTTGGTACAACAGTCTTTTTTTTGCTATTGGCCTTACGTCGCACCAACACAGATAGGTCTTACGATGTTGATGGGACAGGAAAGGGCTAGGACTGGGAAGGAAGCAGCCATGGCCTTAGTTAAGGTACAGCTCCAGCATTTGCCTGGTGTGAAAATGGGAAACCACGGAAAACCATCTTCAGGGCTGCCGACAGTGGGGTTCGAACCCACTATCTCCCGAAAACTGGATACATTGTACATTATATTGTATTGATTGTATTGATTAGGTGGTAAATTCAATAAATTAACTTATTGATATTATTCCGTTCAAGTATCATCAATACGGATCAAGAATGATATTTATCACATGTAACTGGATACTGGCCGCACTTAAGTGACTGCAGCTATCGAGCTCGGTACACAATAGTCCAATATAGTATTAAAGCTATTTGATCTGTGCTCTGGCGGTGCTGATAGCAATGGGCAGTCTTCACCGCTATCTATGTCTAGGTCATTCCAGCAGTGAAACTTAGCATTGGTACATCACAAGCATATGCTGTTTGCCTGGATCATTGGTTGAATGATCACTATCGAGGGTTTTGGTTCAGAGGGTCCGAGGTTTGATTCCAGCTTTGTCAGGGATTTTAATTGTGTTTGTCCCATCACGCTCTTCTTCACACAGACACAACATATCACACTACCAACTACGACAGGAATGCGTATTAATGAATACTTCCGTTCTCATACGTTGGCATCTGGAAAGACATCCGGCTGTAAAACAGGGCCAAGTCCACATGTGTTACCCCACTAGGATGTGGAAAAAGTGTAAGAGGAGGAATAAAATATATGTTGATGTTTGTATTTATATGTATTTAAAAAAAGAATTATTCTCATTCAAACTCAGCAACACTGAAAGATTCTGCTCTCCAGACTTGTGGATGACTCTTTAGGATACAGGAACATAAAAAGCAACACATAACAGGAAAAACACAATGGCGGTTCAGTGTGGGAAGGGGGAGAAGTAGACAGAAAATACAAAATGACCAGGACAATCTCCACATCTGCATCTTGATAGGTCTTCAGTAGTGATTTGGAAAGTGTAGCATAAGAAGAAAGCTGGATAAACACAGAGAAAAGGAGAAAAACAAAAAGACAAAAATGTTGGTGGTAAAAGTCTAGGAACACAGGACAAACAGCAAAGGAAGACAGTTTTCATATCTTCTTTAAATTCAGTCTCCCTTACTTGCAAAGGTGACTGCCTAGCTGAGGCTGTGAAGCGACACTGTACTTACCTGGACAGATGTGAGATTAATTCCCTGTTTTCCAGGGGCCTTTAATGCCTTTACATAGATGCTGTACTTTACTTACTTGAATAGCACGTAAATGTTTTTATTACTGAATGTTAGAATCATTTTAATATGAATTCAACTGAATGTTTATTCTTGCTTTATCAAATTGGTGGATCCAAACCAGTTTCAATTCTGCTCTTCCCTGATTATTCTGTTTGGAAGATTTTTATATATCTATGACTGATCTCAGTGGCTCAGTCCCTTAGTTCTCAAGATAGCAAGTTTGATCTCAGACGAGGTCAATACTGTTCGAGGGCAACATTGTGTTACTGACATCTGCTGTACTAAAAAGACATCTGTGGAACAACATGCTGAATTCATTGCATCTTCTAAAATCTATAGCAATTGGAGTGACATTAAACAAATGATGATGATGATGATGATTATTATTATTATTATTATTATTATTATTATTATTATTATTATTATTATTATTATTATTATTATTATTATTATTATTATTATTATTATAGAGAAAAACAAGAAGGTTTATGCTGTATTTATTGACCTTGAGAAGGCTTTTGACTGTGTCAGATGGGACAAATTGATGACAATCCTGAAGAAACATGGAGTTGATTGGAGGGATGGAAGGCTAATAAAGAATTTGTATTTAAACCAGAGAGCAAGAGTGAGAATAGGAGATGAGTTGAGTGAAGAAATTGAATTAGGAAGAGGTGTAAGGCAGGGCTGCTCTTTATCACCGACACTGTTCAACAAAACTGGTTAAGTTCAAATAGCAGTGGCTTGTGTAATATTCTGCCTGGTGACTTTGGATCAAACTTACCCACATTTCAGGAAGCTATTAATCAGAGGACTGTTCTTCAAAATTGTGGGAAAAGGAATATTCCTGTTAGGCTCTTTCAGGAAGGAATAACTGTTCAATTGAACGTTCCCCCTGGAAATTTTAAGTGTCCTAATTGTGATAACAAGTATGTTCACAAAACTAGCCTTTGGAGACATAAAACATTTCAATGTGGGAAGAATCCACAGTCTCAATGTCCTTTCCGTCCTCATAAGTTCAAACATAACGGAAATATACTGCAGCACATTCGACTTGTTCACAAAACCCTTGTAGAGAATTGTAAGATTTAACCTATGTGAGTGAATGGTTATGTTTAGATAGCTGTAAAAAAATACTATTATGTAGTTATTAGGAAAACTTTTGTAGAATCACATGTGGTATCTGAAATTACTTGATAAGTAATATATGAGCATGTAAAATTTTATTTTTATCATCATTCCTTTACTACAATTCATTTATCAGAATAAAAATCATGAAGAGCATTTTAAGATGTGTGTGTGTGTGTGTTAGGGTTATTTATCCATAAATTGGGTTCATACAGTTTTCCATGCTACCTTATTCTATGCCAACGTTTTCATCTGTAACTCTTGCAGCCATGTCTACTCTGTTCTGTTTGTTGTGTCTTGTGTGGCCTTCCCTTACCATTCTCCACCCTTTCCAATATTACTACCCTTGAAAACTAAATGAATGAATTCTGGATGACTCCAAAGTGTGTACTGTCTCTTCTGGTGAAATTTTACCAAATCATTCTCCTTGATTCATTTGCTCTTTACTGTGTTTGTGACTAATGAATATAATTTTAGAATAACATATTTAAATTGTTATTCTGCATGTATCATCGTCTCATCAACCTGGTGCATTATGTACTGGGTGGGCAAAATAAAACTCACCCGGAAAATATTTATAAGGCTGATGCGGGATTGACCCTTGTTAATGAACAGGAGAACTGCCCATCACAGGAAATGTTGGAAACCGTGATTTCAATGCACCAATCGGTTGCTGTCACATGCCATTCAGAAAAAAAGTTGACTCTTAAAATGTCATAGACGTACAATAGAATGGAAAGATCTTGCATGCAAGTAATGGTAAAGGTAGAACTTTTTTTTTTTTTTTTTTTAGAAATGGGATTTGTCCGGCATTAATATTGCTCATGATCATTTAATGATTTATAATATTTAACTATGCCCTTGCTGGCGAGATGTAGTGTTTACAGTGCACTGTGTCTTCTGGTATGGGCTAGAATAAATTTGTTACTTTAATTGACCTGTCTCAGTCTCATCCTTGGCTTTGACAATATGAAAGTGACTGAGATATGTGTGATGCTAGTAATACCATTCCTTATGCAGCCAATCCCTGTTATGAATGGTATGAAAATATCACTCATAGGGTCAGTTGGTGCGTGCATCTCAGTGGGCTTGGCAGACTGATATGCGAGCAACTTCTGGCTCGGTGAGGAAAGCAACAGGAAACTATCTCACTCCTCATTTCCCTAGTATGCCTCTTCAGTGATGCCTAGGCCATCTGTAACAGCTGATGGCATAGCTGTGGAGGATCAAACCAGCCTTCGGGCTGAATACCCAACATACATAAAATATTTAACTCTGCTTGCTAATTTTGGAAAACAGACAGATAAAAACGTATTTTAGTTATTCCCAAGATTTATGTCCATTTTTTAAATGTAAACTCCAGTCTTAATGAAAAAGTATGATATGTTCCATTTTTTGCATGAAGAGAAATTGTAAGATTAACTGTAGGTCTATATTTAATTTATACTTGTCTTGAATTTGTCCATTATTTCACAATGCCTGTGACATATAACTTTTATCCTCCATTCTGACTCTTTAAATAATAAAATCAGAATAAAAATTTAACTGTTAAAATAATAACTGATTCTTAATAAATGTACTGGACGAGTTGGCCTTGCGGTTAGGGGCACGCGACTGTGAGCTTGCATCCGGGAGGTAGGCGGTTCGAATCCTACTGTCGGCAGCCCTGAAGATGGTTTTCTAAGGTTTCCCATTTTCACACCAGGCAAATGCTGGGGCTGTACCTTAATTAAGGCCATGGCCGCTTCCTTCCAACTCCTAGGCCGTTCCTATCTCATCGTCGCCATAAGACCTATCTGTGTCGCTGCGACGTAAAGCCACTCGCAAAATAAATAGCTTATTATTCCCTTTCTTTTATTAAAACTTCATTTAAGTTTACACTGGCATTCAAGTTATGACTCTTAACATTCACTTTACTTGCAAGTTCTTCAGTTTGAGTTCATGAAGATGGCTCACAAGTAAGCTGGGGATTCTGAAAGAAATTTTTTGCTGGTAGCTAAGAATGTGCTCCATATAAGTTTTATTTTTTAACATTAACAAGACATCTTTTACTCATGTCAAAAATAAGCTTATTTTATTTTGTGGGTATTTGTTTTAGTGAACTGTCCAATAGCTAAATAAAGTTTTGTTATTTGGAAGTATTTTTGTTCCTTTCTCCTCGTGTTGTTACAAGTGTTCTCATGCCAGGACTGTTGGAGGTCTACTGGAAGCTTTCAGCATGCTAACATGATATTACAACTACCTGATTCCATATTTCTGCTTTTTCCATTTCTTTCTCTCAAATCTTTATTTATTGAAATAATCTGAATACTTTAGCTTCTTATCTACAAATTATCCTTTAGCTGTCAATATATCTCCAGCTCCTTGGCTCGATAGTCAGCACTGAGACCTTCAATTCAGTGGGTCACGGGTTTGATTACCAGTCATGTTGGGGATTTTATCCTTCCTTTGGCTCAGATCTAGGTGTTTGTGTTTTTTAATACACACCTCGTCATCCATACACAACACACAACCAGTCATGACATAAACACGTAATACTAGATACATTCCTCTTCACAGGATTGGCATCGGGCACATCACACCCACGATCCCTCGAGGGTGTGAAAAAAATGGCATAAAATTAAGAAAGACATATTTTGTGATATGCCTTATTGTAGGTTAATTTACAAAAGGGATATCATTCTATGACCTTGCACTATGTGCCATTAAATAAATAATAATAATAATCGTATGGCCTCAGCTACTGTGTGCAGACATTTCAATCTGATGCCATCTGGCTGTCTGCTCATCAATTTCGACGTTCCGTTTTACTCTAGGCCTACTAGGTGGCAGACAGAGTAAACCAGATCTCTCTTAGGCATCTGTGGCTGAGATTTTAATGAATTTTGTCGAGTAAACACCAAATGTGTCATCAGAGATCTTTTACATACCGACATCATACGACATGGAGTGTCGAATGGACTTTTTTCTGCCGTTCAAAAATTTGACTACCTCTGCTGGGTTTAAACCCGCTATCTTGGGATCCAGAGGCCGACACTTTACCAATGATCCACAGAGGCAGCTACTGTGTGCCATTGTACCTTTTTTTTTTTTACAAATTTAATTGGAAACATGCCGTTTTACTAGATGCAACTGCTTTTTTTATGACACTTGTAAATATTTCAGTTATTATAGATTTTATGTTATTGTTTTTTTAACACCCCAGTAACTACTTTTGTGGTTTATGAAGACGCCAAGGTGTTGGAATTTTGTTCCACAGGAGTTCTTTTACGTACCAGTAAATCTACCAACATGGGCCTGTGATGTATTTGAGTACCTTCAGATACCAATGGACTGAGCCAGGATCTAACCTGCCAACTTAACCAACTTAGATTTTCTTTTGTCCATGTTACATATTTTATACACTTTTACAATTCACTGAATGGGAACTATATATTTAGCTTAACTTTTTAACTTTATACTCCAGAAAGAAAGATATATTAAAACCAAATCAAATAATACTCAGTATTATATGATTATGTATGTATGTATGTATGTATGTATGTATGTATGTATGTATGTATGCATGTATGTATGTATGTATGTATGCATGCATGCATGCATGCAACTATTTTTGTTTAAATAATTGTATAATCATAATGATTAAGAATGAAATTTTAAAATATGAAATGCCTCCTTCATGAACCTCTAAATGAGCATTATGTTAGCCGTGCCTTTCGCTATGTCTTAAAAATTATAAAGCAGTATTTGTTTGAGGATCCACCCATCCTCTGGGGGAAATATTTAACAACTACTCTCTCCTCTTCTTTCTACACTTTTCTCAATTACCTAGGGCAGGTTTTTGCATGAACTTAGCCTAGTTTTCCTGTCGGATACCTTTCCTAACAGCATCATATGTGGAGGGATATATACCGTACTCACTATTGCGTGTTTCTGTGGTAGTTTTTCGTACGATGTGTTGTATATACTTGAAGATACGTATGAGTACAAATACAAACCCGTAGCCCTCGATCTACAGGAATTAGCAGACGTGATTAAAATCTCCGACTCAGTCGGGAATCGTACCAGGGCCCTTTGAATCGAAGGCCAGTACGCTGACCATTCCGTGGTGGTGATTAGTTTAAGAGGAAGTACAACTGGCCAGCCATCCTCTATTAACACTAATCAGAAGGGAAATGGAAGAGGTCCAACACTCCGAAGAATGAAAGTATCATAAAAGGGCGGGGTTGTCACGAAGCGCTAACCATTCAGCCAAAGCCATAGAGGGGGCAGGTAACTTAACAACATCCATGATTTATTAATATTTTGGGAAAGAGAAACTGTAATTAAGGAACAGGAGTTTTGGTCCATTATTTTGACTTATTCTTCTTCTTCGGTACGGCCGATCTTCCCGAACTCTACAGGGGAACTCACCTCACGCCGCTATCTCACTTTTGCTGTACTTTGAATTTTCTGTTTTACCTCTGAAGACAGAAATACATTATAGGCCATATATAAGTATAACACATATTGGTGTTACGTGATTGAAGTACGATGTTCCTAACAAGGAAGAAGTGTTCCCTCCTTCACAAATTTATGCATGAAGAATTACCATACGCATGTATGAAATTAGCTGGAAAAGTGCTCAAGCCTCTGCCAGTTATACAGTTATGCGCTGGCCTTCTGATCCAAATTTGGCAGGTTCGATCCTGGCTCAGTCCGGTGATATTTGAAGGTGATCATATGCGTCAGCCTCGTGTAGATAGATTTACTCGCATGTAAAAGCATTCCTGCGGGACGATATTCCGGCACCTAGGCGTCGCCGAAAACTGTAAAAGTACTTCGCTCCATGATTAGCTCCTTCATTGTGTCTGCTTGACTGACCCTTATTACCTTTTTTCAATATCCTCCCAGCTCAGTGGTCAAGGATTGCTTTCCACTCCTTCAATTACTAATAGCACTGTGATCACTATCTTTGTGATTTTGTCTAATGTTTGTAATATAATTATATATTAGCTGATGATGGCCATGAAAGGCCGAAACCGGTACTAATGTAAATCCATTTACAATAAATAAGTATTGATCAGTGGAACACTTTTCTTATCTGTACACTACTCCCGAGGTAGAATCAAAAAACTCTTATCTCCTTTCTTTCTTCAACTCCCATGTCTCTGGATCCAAACTTCCGTCTCTTTTAAATTCTTGGCATTCTGGAGAATTTGTGGTACGTAAAGAAAAATTAAAATTATTATTATTATTATTATTATTATTATTATTATCTTACAGTAAAAAAAAAAGTGACTGCATTCGTAACTCTTAGCCTTCCATATTCAATTTTAAGAACACCGCGATAACCATTACGTTACAGGCCCACAAGTTTTCTATTGTGAAATATATGGTACTGTTAACAATGTGGACCCTCAAGTTTGAGTATACTGGAGTTCCATATTTGTTAATATTATTGGTTTTACGTCCCACTAACATTTCAGTAGAGTATTTGATTGATTTTCTTAATATAAGGGGCATAGAATGTAACCAAATACAGTAACCGCAACACAGATGCGAGGTCATTACTTCTTTTTTAATACTTGCGGTCCTTATCAGTTCCCATGTCCATTATCTTGCTGGGTAATTTGTTCAGCGCATAACACTTTTCTTGGAATATAACTGCAATGTAAGATTATTTAGTGACGAACACTGATACATTCTAAACAACACGCCAGTGTGCCAAGAATCATACAGATGGCAATATGTTATTGAAGAGTTGGTCACACCAAGCCATGTAGGTAGCAGCACTATCGACTTTCTCGCTGAAAACATCAAGCTGTCCGGTATTGTCATATTAAAGTATTTGGTTCAGTCCTCAGCCTGAAGGCTGGTTGGATCCTCAACAGCTCCACCATTAGCTGTCATAGATGGCCTATCCTCGCTGAAGAGGCGTACTAGGGAAATGAGGAGTGAGGTAGTTTCTCATTGTTTTCCTCATTGCTTTATATGATTAGTGTTCAAAATTCCATCATCTAGCTCTTTGGCTGAATAATCAACTCCCTGACCTTTGGGCTAAAGGGCCCCAGGTTTGATTCCTGGTCAGGCCGAGGATTTGAACTGTGCATAATTAATTCCCTTACCTTGGCGACTGGGTGTTCGTCTTCATCTTAGTACACTTCTCTTCATTTACATGCAGTACACCACACTACCAACCACTAAAATAACACAGAGTAGTGAAACTGGGCCAAGTGCCAACCCCAATAAATTGGGTTAGGGTCACATATAGATGTGAGCTTGCATTTGGGAGATGGTGGGTTTGAATCCAACAATCGGCAGCCCTGAAGATGGTCTTCCATAGTTTCCCATTTTCACACCAGACAAATGTTGGGGCTGTACCTTAATTAAGGCCATGGCTGCTACCTTTCCAATCCTAGCTCTTTCCCATCATTGCATCCTCAAAAACCTTTGCAATCTTAAACCACTACCAAAAAAATATGGAAAATTACTTTTTATGACCTGGATCACTACATTTCATAACAGATAGCTTTTTCTGTTGTGCTTATGACGTTCCATCAACTACCGGTACGGTGGGTCTGGTACCGCTCGGCAGTTACCAACATTTTACCATGAGACCAAGGAGACAGATTTATACTTTTATATTATCATTAAGTAAACTTCTCACTGGACAGGAATGTGTGTTTTAGATGAAAATAACTATGAGGGAATCTTGTAGATCTCGACAGAGTTGTGAGATGAACAGCAGACAGTGGTACGATGGTAAGGATGGAAATTCCTCTCAGTTTTAATTACTGTGTTGATGGAATGAAAGTACTTCATGCAGACTACTGTAAGTACCTAGGTGTTAATATAAGAGATCTTCATTGGGTAATTACATTTACAGAGTTGTAAATAAAGGTTACAGATCTCTTTGTATGGTTGTGAGGGTATTTAGGGGTTCTGGTAAGGATGTGAAAAGAAAGCACGTAAGTCACTAGTAAGACCCAAGACACCAGGATTACTTGATTCAAGAACTGGAAAAGATCCAATGGAATGCAACACGATTTGTTATGGGTGATTTCTAACAAAAGAGTGGTGGACGAATAAGCTTGAATGGAGTTTTTAGAAGTAGGGCTGATCAGAATATGAAGATAAAGTTGGAATTCAAGAGGACGAATTGGGGCAAGTATTTGTTTATAAGGAGACTAATTAGGGATTGGAAGTTTTTTTTGTTCATGGTTTAATGTTTCACAAACACATCAATGGTTTTTGGTGACATATGGATGGGAAGATAGTAGCCATGGCCTTTGTTAAGGTACAGCCCCAGCATTTGTCTGGTGTGAAAATGCGAAGCTATGGGAAACCATATTTAGGGCTGCCGATGGTGGGATTCGAACCCACCATCTCCTGAATGCAAGCTCATAGCTACGTGGCCCTAACCATCATTTTTGTATCACAACTGGTTGAAAGGTGTAATAGAACATTTCTCACTCATGTCTACTTGTTGATCTTGTACATAGATATGATAGCCAAGAGGCAGCTCAGAACTGTTTTACTGTCTGCTCACCTTCGTCTTAAAATATATATTAAGTCTGCTCCATAAATAGGATGAGATTCTGCACTTGTCGGGAAGCTGATATTTAGATCCTATTGATGTCAGTAGCTATCTTTAGTGTGGTTATTTACATTCACTCCAAGCAAATTCTGGAAGGAAAGAAAGAAAGACAGACAGAAAGAAAAATAAAATTATATAGAGTCCTGGGGCAACAATATCATTTTTACACTCTAATATTACATTTATATCCATTATCACTCACCCCTCAATACCACACATTTTCAGATAGTATAAGATGCTGACAACTAAAATATACCAAGCCTCTAATATGAATCTACCATAACGCTGTAAAGTCTGATAGTCTGGCATTCTCGGAACTCCAGGAGTTGTGGATTGTCAAGAATTCCAGCTGAGATATGGGAAACTAAGCTTAGCTCTATGATAATGTTCTCAACTCGTGTGCTCTGAATGTATATCTGTTAACTTTTAGTTTTTTGTTTTAGGATATCAGTAACTGCTAGTGATATATAAACAATAATTTTAAAAATGTAGTTATGTGTTGATTGTAATCAGTTATATACACTTTTTATCCAGTAAGTCATCTCGCAAATCTGATGGATCTTCTGCCAAACTGTCTGTGGATGTATTTTATTACAAAAAGTAGATGGAGATTATACACACTTAGTCTTATGTATAATAGTGATAATGAATAAAAATTTCCTCAGCTTATATCACATACTTCTGATGTCGCTGGAGCCACCTGGCTCAATTGGGTTTTGGCCAGGGTTTAAAGGCCATATGTCCTCCCTGACATTACGTGACTTTTCATGTGAAATTACCAACCCAAGATTAACTAGGAATCAAAACTAATCACATCCCACACAGTAGTATTAATGAATACTGTATACCTAAAAGTAAGTTACAATTATTATTTGTTTGTTGGTTGGTTTCTATGTTGTTTGTTTATTTATTTATTTATTTATTTATTTATTTATTTATTTATTTATTTATTTATTTATTTATTTATTTATTTATTTATTTATTTAACAGCTGCCATTCTTACAAGACCACAGTGAGCTAGAACTGTGTGCCCTAAAAGAGATTCTTTAACATGCTAGTAAATCTACTACACAAGTTTGCAAATCTTGGAAGATTGTAATAAAAACTCATTCAGATGATCCCTGAACAATGAGCTCTGGATTTAGAAATCAATGAAAGGAAGATTCTCTAGTTACTGTAAAGTGGGGTAAAATTGATCAATTTTTGATGTGTTTTTTTAATATGTTCATCTGAATTTGAATTCTTTTGAATTTCTTTTAAAGTGTTCAGTGTTCAACTGTGTATATTAGAAATATTTTCCATATAAAAATTACAAAATTTTTAATTTATAATTTTATATTTATAATATGTTATGTGTAGCACCTGTCGTGGGCGTCTACAAATAATAATAATAATAATAATAATAATAATAATAATAATAATAAAAATGAATTAGAAAAAATAGGGAAAATAGGAAAATATCATTGTTATGACGGTTTCACATCTAAGCCTTGACATATCAAAATGTGCAAAAGCAAACCATATGCCAGGTAAACATAACTTACAGGCCTAACAACAACAACTACGGAAAGGATTGTTTAACGTGAAAGGAGCCCTATTAAGGTCCATGGTAAAGTATGACGTTATGGGGAAGAAAAGGTTCACAACAATCACCCTCAGACTAATAATTATTAACAAAATGAAAGATACAAATTCAAATTAAACCAAACAAAAGAATGGCAGTGTAGCTGACAACAGATTAAATCAAATGATATTTAAATAAAACACAAGGTTTAACATAAGGTTGATGCAGAACTACAGTAAGTTGCCTATAACAAGATGCGGTGATTGTGTGTCGAAAGCACAGTCATTCGGAAAAGCAAAATTGGTGAATACGGGAATCTAGAGCAAACTCCTGGACGCAGAACTTAAATCATTGGAAGTTACGTTAAATGAGCAATGACCGAAACACAAGAATGAATTAAACAAAAACCAAACATAACAGAAAGAGCACCTGCCAAGAAAGCTGGAGTTCCCAGAGGGGGAACAGGCCCTGAGCGCAACCGCTCGCTAGGCCAGTCAGATAGAAAAGACACGGACCACACGCATCACACACGCGAAGCTGGCAGAAGGCCGGAAATTAACAGATCACAAGTAACCAATAGGACACCGAATTTCTCTAGATTCCCGTTTTAGCCAATTGGAAAGGTCGTTAATCTGACCAATCCAAATGCATGACCATACATGGCCAGTTTCTAAATTGCTGGCACTATTAGAATTGCATCACCTATTTTCTTCACGTGGCAGTACATACTGCTCCAAAAGCCATGCGCCGCATGCGCTTCACCAAGACAATATTACAATTCTCTTCCAATTACATTAAAAAATATTTCTTTTTTAAAGTCCATCAGTTCATATTCTTAACCATAATTTAAAAAGCATAACTCTCAATATATTCTTCCAATTAACATTTTCTAACACACAAATTCTTCAGTTTTTAAATGTTTTTCTCTTGAGGCTTCTTGAAATTAATTTAAATGATACACAACCTTTTCAAAATTCAATAAAACACAACTACATAAAATTTAAATACAAGGATCACTTCAAAATCAATTCTTGCAAGTTTCATTTACCAATATCTTGATCTGTCCAGAAAAATATAGTAAAACATCATATTAAGAAATTCTATAATCAATGATTTTCAAAAGTTCATGAGTCCCAAATTCTATTCTTGAGGTTTCTTAAAATAAAGGTGAATACACAATGCGTATTTCCAGTTTGCCATCCCACCACAGGTGACATCATGCTTGATAGCAGATTTGCTCTCTTAATTTCTATATCCGATTAGTAATTATGTTAATTCTAATATTCTTCTTTGGGATCTATCAATAAATAAAATTTTTATTCTTTTATACATCTTTTCTAAGAGAAAAATATTTTTTATCTACTCTTTTATTCAGTATGATATTGCTTACAAATTTGATACAGTTTTAGACATGTGAAATGACAAAACTGATTTACTAGAAGTACAACTAACAAACTAACATTATCTACCTAAACACTTAAGTTTAAAGAAGTATCACAGCCTTTTGAGACTCGAAAACAAAACAAAGGAGCCCAGATTAAGGAACACCGTTTTCTTCTACTACTCTACCTCCACTTAAAATTCACTGATACCCAAGAAAATGTCTCTTATCATACGCTTTCCACTTTTTTACAATTTGATCCCCTTTTACACATACCAGCAGACACTCCAAAAGCCGCACCTCTTCTTCCGTTGTTAAGAACTGGTTACCTTCCAACGGTGAATTTATACCGCCCCTTTAAGGTTTCATTCCATGTTGTGTATTGTACAACATATTTGTCAGAGGCTGCCTGAATTTTTAACCTTCCAGCATTTACAGCCAGGTATGCTGGATTGTACCACCTCTTTCCTTCAGGATCCATCTTTTTCTTATAATGTCACGGCATGTTCGGTTTTACCTTGTTTAATCTTTACATTTTCACTCTTGTATCTCTAGAAAAAGCTTACATCCGATTATTAATTATTTTTTAACATTGTAATCCTGCTTTACGTGGTAAGATTATTGGTTAAATCACACTTGTTAATAGCGCACACTACATTTCTTTCCTGACCTCAATTATACAAGTGGAATGTTATCCCGTGTGAATGGTGCACTAGAACCACTTGTTGTTTCAGCATTGTTGGTCTGGGAGCTTTTCCACAAATTTGTGTAACACAGAAACGTGAGAAATTAAAAAATGTGCAGTGATGATTAGTTTTACCCAACGTGATCAGCTTTACCCCCCTTTTTACAATAGTTCTTTACTGAATTCACAAGTTCACAAAATTTTCGTTGATAATTAACTGGCTTTAATATTAACAAAATCCTGTAAAACTGAAAATCACCATTGTCTTTATTGCCTGTTCATTTTTATTTTAAGTCACAAAGTATATTCCTACTTTAATTGTACTTACAACTTCTGTAGATCTTTGTATTTATCATTAGTCTGAAAGTAGAGCCTTTTGTAGTCCATTTGTAAAAAGAGGATAGCTAGGATGCAATAGACACACACACATAGAATAGGACAACTGAAAGAAAACTATAAAAATAATACAAAGATTCTTTCATTAATGCAGAAAGAAGAAGTCTAAGATTGAACTGGAATCCTGTATTTCATCTCGTATTGATGACATTAAATCATTTTTCTTGTCCTTTCTATGACATGTTTATCTGCTGTGTCCTTGCTCATGCAAAGTGCATTTTTGCCCAGCTTTATCTGTTTCTTCCCTTAATGATATTGTACTTTATGTAGTAAGGAATCATGTTATGTAAGAACTTCACCTTCATCACTATATTCCTTTCCAGAAACAAGTCCTGTGTTGTGGAACATTCGACACCAGCCGCAAGCATCAACATCAGAGTACAGCGAGCATCTTAATAATTTGAGTTTTGAAAGAAGTACTATTCCTGAATCACAGGATTCAAACTATGCCCTACATTCAACTTATCCCAGAAGTCAGACTGTAGAACATCTTCAAAATGTTATGCAGGTGACACCAAACTCTACTTCTGGAAAATTTGTGTGTCCTAGTTGTGGCAAAGCATATCTATATGGAAGAAATCTTCGTCGACATCAGAAATTGGAGTGTGGAAAAGAGCCACAGTTTGCTTGTCCAATCTGCACGTATAAATCTTCCCATAAACATAATTTATATCAACATCTTACAAAAGTTCATAATTTAAATCAAAATGTATCATTGTTTCACTCAAATACTTGATACAACTAGTTTATTACTTTAATATTCTTCCTACAAGATAATACTGATAGTTTAGCTGTTGATGCTTGTGTTATAGAAACAGTTAATCACATGAAAGTTTATGTTGTAATTCAACCAAAGAAAAAAAAAAAGGCAGGTGAAATAGCTCTTGGGATTTTAGTATTTCTCAGCTCATGTTATATAAAGTTATGCATTTGAAAACCCTGAAATTACTTCAAATTTTTACTTGTTAAAAAGCCATGATAGATTTTCTCTTCCATTTTTGTGTATTTTTTAATTACTAGATTATGGTAGGGATTTAACAGGTATGATGTGCTGTAAATATTTAAGAAATGTGAATCTATGTACTCTATATGCATGTGAATTATATTATTTTGATATTTAAGTAATGTGATATGTTATTTAGGTTAATTCTCACCTCTGTACCCTTGAGTTTGGTTGATATTAGTGATTTTCTTTTATAAGGGGCTAAACAAAACAAGGCATCATGAGCTCTTTTCTTAGGACTAATAGTAGAGAAAAGAAAGCATTCTAACCTTGTGAAGAATTAAGGTATGAGAAAATGAAAACAAAATCCATGAAAGGCATTAAAGTTTAAGATGTGCCACGCTTTGCAATATATATATCGTCTGGTCAAACATAGTTCTGCAAAACCTAGCTGCAGACATGGCTCCATCACTGACTTGTATAATATCTTAAACTGTACATGGATGTTCTAGCTGTTGATGGATCATCAAATGGTCCAGATCTTGCACAGTACCACACTCGCACTGAACGTCTGCATCAACTGGTAGGAAGCCCATTTCTGCATGTTGGTCTTGTACCGTGGCACACCCTCTCTCGTGCAGTTCAGTATTTTCCACCGAGTAAGTGGCTGCAAGGTTTGGGTCACTTAGTTGTCAGATTGCATTCAGGAGATAGTGGGTTCAAACCCCACAGTTGGCAGCCCTGAAGATGATTTTCTGTGGTTTTCTATTTTTCACACCAGGCTGTACCTTAATTAAGGCCACAGTCAATTCTTTCCCACTCCTAGCCATTTCCTGTCCCACCATCGCCATAAGACCAATCTGTGTTGGTGCAACATAAAGCAAATTGTAAATAAATAAAATTTTAAAAAATTTAAAAAATTCCACACCTGTAGGGTTGATTTCTGTTGGGACCTAGTTTTTCTTTGACCCATGTGTTCTGATTGTCCACTTCATTCCATTTGGTGATATGGTTCCTTTCAAGCATTCTCTTGAAAGCCTTCATTCTAGATAGGAAATTTCCTAGATCTGAGTCACCGAGCTGTGGGTTGATGTCCCTAAAGCAGATGGCGAGTATCCGTCTGCTGCTTGCTTCTCTCCAAATTAGCAGATTAGCAAATTAACTTCTCTCTGGATCTGAGGTGACGTTATTCATATCAGTGGATATATTTTCTGTACAGGAGTTGGTATCAGGCATTTAGACAGTCACAACTGTTGCAAACAACAAGCTCAGTGAGGCCTTGCAATTTAATGCTGTCACAGGCTCTGGAGAAAGTGTGTCCAAGAGTTGAGTAGGAAATGTGAAAGGGGGAGTATTGCACAAGTAAATAAAAGCTGTCAGACTCAGCTGGGGGCCATTGGTCACCATACCATGATCACAAGATGTGAGCCTCTTTTTTTTTCCTCCTTATTTCTTCCATTTATGCTTTTTAGTTCATCCTCTTCCCAAGTAAGTTAGCTATACTTTATATACTTCTACATTCTACAAAGAATTCTTATTTTAAAGTATACTGTAAAATTACTTAGAAATCATTTCTTAAGTTAGTATTTTAGGTTGTGGATTCTCACACATTTGAAAATTGTGACTTTCGGTAGTTGAAGGTACGGGGCATGTTTTTTAAGTAAGTATCGTTTTGATATCGAAAAAAAAAATGCAATTTTTTAAACAATTCTCTTTTTACATGTAAGCCTGTATCTTTAAACTACTCCTCAACATAAGTTCCAAGCATATGAAGGCTCTTGTCATTTCGTGAAACCAGCTTCTGAATTCCATCCCCATAGAAACTGCCGCCTGAGGTGCCAGCCACTGCAGCACGGTCGTTTTTAGGTCATCATTGTCGTGGCACTGATCTTTTAAATGCAGGAACAAGTGGTAGTTGCTAGGTCAAGACTAGTGATGTAAGGAAGGCACTGACACCATGCTTTGACACCGGTGCCAGAGACGGAACGGTAGGCATAGTGCCACGATTTAAAATGAACTGGTGCCAGTGGCACTGCCATAAAAATAAATCTGTGAAAAGTTTGCAAGAATAAAAATGTTTTATGACGTGAATATTGACCTTATTTATACAGTTAGTAAGGACAAGAACCATCAATCAAGTCTGCTTTTCCATGAGTACATCGAACAGTATAGCGCGCACTGGCGGCTGGCACTGTTGCTGAACGAAGCACTATTGTGTGTGGCCACGTGACTGCCTCGTGCCAACGGCATGGCACGTAGAGGCCAGTGCTTCTCAGATTCGTGCCGGTGTCAGTGGCAGTGCCAGGACAGATCGCTTCTACAGTGCCTACTGGTCACCCCGTCCTACCAAGTGCTGCCGGATCATGCCACGCTATGCTTTATTCTCTTTAATTATATTATCGATTGTCTTGAATTCCGTGTCAATGGCAGATAGATGAAAATCTAGCCGTTTGGGGAGCTATTTCACTCCAGATGATAAAAACCAGTACATAGCAGCATGAGATATTTGTAAATCTTGTATATCGTTCAAATCGATGATAACATGTTTAAAACGGCATATGCTTCATCGTACCTGGAAGACCCCTTAATAGCTAGGCAGGCAGATCTGTTAAAATGGTGGTTGTGAAGAAAGCTTCAGTACCCCAACCTTTACTATTTAGCTGTCCAGAAGTTGTGTGTTGTAGCAACATCCATGCCTGCTGAAGCTGTGTTTTCGAAAGCTGGTCAAATTTTCACTAACAGACTGTCAGCAAATAAAGTAAAAAAATACTGTTCTTGAATGTGAATGGAAAATTTATTTGAGGGTTATTTTGTAGTATTTTGCATGTAAATTTTGACTAACAGACAAAACAGACTGTCAAAGTGAAAAAAATACTTTTCTTGAATGTGAATGGAAAACTTATTTGAGGGTCATTTTGTAGTATTTTGCATGTAAATATTAATATAAATTATGGTATATCTATGTTTTTTTTTCAATACATGAAGCATAAACTTTTTATACGAGTTCAGTG
This sequence comes from Anabrus simplex, assembly GCF_040414725.1. NCBI lineage: Eukaryota > Metazoa > Arthropoda > Insecta > Orthoptera > Tettigoniidae > Anabrus > Anabrus simplex. Next base: position 671,135,955 of record NC_090265.1, read on the forward strand.
AATAAGTATTCATCGTGGCACTGACAGTGCCGTGGCACCGGTGTTTTTTCATGGTGACACGCTTGGCACTGGCACTGTGTACACCAATGTCAGCAGAGGCACTGGAATTTCCATCACTAGTCAAGACTATACAGAGGATGATAAAAATTTTCCCAACCAAATGAAGCTATGAGATCTCGGGTTCGATTAGCCGTGTGAGGTCGTGCATTGTCATGAAGCAAAAGAATCGCCTTTGTGAGCTACCACTCTGTTTGTTTCGGATTGCACAGCAGAGTTTACATAAGGTCTCACAATAAGTCTCGGCATTTATTGTGTCACCCCAGTGCAAAAAATCCACAAGCGACACACCCTGCTTATCCCAAAACACAGTGCACATGAGTTTGCGAGCTGAAATTGTTTGCTTGCACTTCACTTTCTTGGGTGATGTTGAGTGTCTCCATTCCATGGATTGCTGTTTAAGATTCCACCGTAACATAAGCTACCCATGTTTCTTCATCGATGACAATTCAGCTTAGGAACGCACCACCTTCATTACGGTACCGCTCAAGGAAAGTCAAAGCACTGCCTTTACACTTGGTTTTGTGCACCTCTGTCAGCATCCTTGGTACCCAGCATGAGCACCACTTACCATCACAGGCAAAGTTGGAAATGACCTCCATCTTCCTGTAGACATAGCTGTACCCATAGCTCCATTCTTCGTTTTCAAGATCAGGAAATATCCACAAGAAAATTTTGTTCATATATACATCCACATATTCAAAAGTGTAATACCATATAAATAGTCAATTTAATTTTAAATTAGGACCTCTTTCAATCCTTGTGGATAACAAAACAGTAATTTTTTCACTGTTGTTTGTGATTCTGATACACTTTATTATCAAATTAAAATAGGTTCCATTGTAGACTGGAGGAGATTTCAAGGTGACCAAGTGTGCTTGTATTCTATGCAGATTGTGTGTTATAAATTACTATAACAGTAATTTATTTATTATATGGTATTAACAAGTGATCTACTGAGCAAATAGCTGCATGGTTTGGGTTATGTAGCTGTAAACTTGCATTTGGTAGATAGTGGGTTCTAATCCCACTGGCGACAGCCCTGAATATGGTTTTCTATGGTTTCCCATTTTCACACCAGGCAAATGGTGGAACTGTACCTTAATTAAGGCCACAGTCTCTTTCTTCCCACTCCAACCCCTAGGCCTATCCATCCCATTCCATCGTTGCCATAAGACAAACAAAAGAAGTGGTCTACAAGTACATATTAAATATGCAATAGTACATATACAATATACACTGTATATATAAACAAAATTTTACAGTCGAATATCTAGGCCATTCAGCCAGGATAAGGCTATAGGGGAAGCCCTAACTAGGTCTTTCATGTAACCCTCAGATCATGGATTTGGGTACTCTTGGTTGATGGCAGTAATTGTTTTTTCTTAGGTTCCACAATCACACATTGGGGAACTGAGTATGCCTCACCTGTTTCTATGCATTTCAGTTGACAATGTATGACTTTTGTCAATTTGAGCTCCTGGAAGTGATTGAGTATGGTCATCTAGTTGTACATGTTGGAATCTGAGTGACTTTCCCATTTTCTTGATCTGGAACAGCTCCATTTGTTTAATCATGTCATCAGCCCAAGATGGCTTCGTGGATTTTGGATGCAAGTTGAGTGGGTTACACAATTTGGGATAGATTGATTATTGCCTGAAACTGCCAGAATTGTACTTCTTCCATTCATGTGTATCTGTTTGCTGTCTTCTGAGCTGTGGTGCTGCAAGTTCAGGGTGATGTATGTAAACTGAGTGGTTTTCAAAACTACCTAATTTCTATCTGGTAGCAGATAGGAGCATGGTTTACCATGCTAATGAATTGTACTTCAATATAAAGAAAAGTAATCTGACAGGAAACAGGTGTTTCCTTAGCTAGCAAATACACTGAGATCAAAAGCCCTTTCATTTTGAACAGAGATCAAGATCTACAACACCATGATTCACTCGACTGTACCATACAACACTTAAATGTGGGCGGCTAGAAGAATCATCTGAGATAAACTTGGTATCTTTAAAAGGAAGGAAATGACCTCCATCTTCCTGTAGACGCAGCTATACCCGTAGATCCATTCGTCCTTTTTTAAGATCAGGAAATTTCCACAAGAAAATTTTGTTCAAATATACATCCACCTATTCAATATAGTGTTCAACTATTCGTTTAAAATAAATTACCAATTTAATTTTAAATTAGGACATGTTTCGATCCTTGTTTGTTGTAATAATCCATTCTTCTGGAGGTTAGCCCCCAATACTTCCTCGTTTATTCGATTGATTTCAGTCGTGATGCTGGTCTTCAAAATCTTCAATTGTTCGGTGTCAATTTTGATACACTTTTTCCTTGAGATAACGCCTCAGGAAATAATCTGATGCCGTTAAGTCCAATGACCTTGTTTGCCACAGCAGAAGGCCTACAGACATCGTAACTAAAATGGATCTACACTGCCATCAAAAAATATAAAATAAACAATAATAATAATAAAAATTGTAGCATCAGCACTTGGATATTCTCAAAGAATATGAATACCAAGCCCAATAGCTGCATTTGCTTAAGTGTGGCCAGTATTCAGGAGAGAGTGTGTTTGAACCCCACTATCGGCAGCCCTGAATGTGGTTTTCCATGGTTTCCCATTTCCACAGCAGGCATATTAAGGCTGTACCTTAATTAAAGCCACAGCTGCTTCCTTCCCACTCCTAGCCCTTTTCTGTCCTATCATCGGCATAAGACCTACCTGTGTCGGTGCAACATAAAGCAACTTTTAAATAATATGAATATAATAAACCCAAAATGAAGTTGTAAAATACAATACTTCTTCTTCTTCTCCTTCTGCCAACACTTTCCCCACACCATAATAGGATCATGAGAGCAAACTGAATTGCACAAGCAGTTTTGACTTCGTTTTACGGTTGAATGCCCTTCCTGCCACCAACTCTATGTGGAGAGATGAAGTCAGTATTGCTTGTTTCTCTGGTAGTTGGTAATGGGTGTGTGTGTCATGTGTATGTAAAGAGGTATGAATAGGGACAAACACAAACATCCAGTCCCCAAGTCAGAGGAGTTAGCCAGGAGTGGTTTAAATGCCCCACCAAACTGGGAATTGAAACTGGGACCCTCTGAACCAATGGCAGACTATTTTAGCATACGTGTTTCTAGACTGTATTTGAGAATGGGCAGAAAGTATGACTTACACAGAGTCATCTTGGTACTCACGGGCACTTGGTTATCCCAAAGTAGACATCCTATGAGGTTGCAGAAGTTGGAATGGCTAGCCACTCTGTTTGCTATTTCTTTATCTGCAATACCCCTGCTGGAAATCATGCTGCCTAGCTGTTTGAATACCTGTACATATTGAATGTTTTCACCTTCAAGCTTTAGGTGACAGGCAGCCAGTATCTTCTCAACAATTTTTAGTGCAACAGTTTTTTTTGTGCTAACTTTCGTTCGATACTTTTTGAACTAGGCTACCCACTTATCCAGCCAGCAAGCACCAATGTGTATTGTTCTCCATTTCGTTCTCTTTTAGGTTTTTAAGAATACTGTCCATGACAGTAATGAATAGCAATGGTGAGAGTGAACAACCTTGTTGGACACCCTTTGTGGTATTAAACCTTTCTGAATGGCCATCTCCTTTTGTTAATATAAATTTTAGTTACTTTTTTTTTTTAATAATCTGCTTTACGTCGCACTGACACAGATAGGTCTTATGGCGATGGTGGGTCAGGGAAGGGCTAGGAGTGGGAAGCAGCTGTGGCCTTAATGAAGGTACATCCCTAGCATTTGCCTGGTGTGAAAATGGGAAACCACAGAAAACCATCTTCAGGGCTGCCGACAGTAGGGTTCAAACCCACTATCTCCTGGATGCAAGCTCACAGCTGTGCGTCCCTAACCGCATGGCCAACTCGCCCGGTGCCTTTTGTTTTTGTACCAGATTTCATCTAGTTCTTTGCTACATGGTGTTGATGAGTTCTGGTGTTATACCAGACCTCAGACAATGCGAATGAAGACAGTTATACTACTCCCAGTTTCACTGAAGCTTTCAATAGCTGAATATTCTGTTGATGCCAAATCTTTTAAAGATATCCATTCTGTGATTAAGAAACACTAGATGTAACAGAATCACTTTGTAGGTTAGTAAAGACTGTTTACAAAAGAGATTCTCCTGTATGCCACCAGGTGGTGTCACAGGGAAAATGGTGGAACTTCATGGGTAGTTTGTTACAATATTTATAGTCAGACTAAATATATATACCGGGCGAGTTGGCTGTGCAGTTAGGGGTGCATGGCTGTGAGTTTGCATCCGGGAGATAGTGGGTTCGAATTCCACTGTCGGCAGCCCTGAAGATGGTTTTCCGTGGTTTCCCATTTTCGCACCAGGCAAATGCTGGGGCTGCACCTTAATTAAGGCTATGGCCGCTTCCTTCCAACTCCTAGGCCTTTCCTATCCCATCGTATCCATAAGACCTATCTGTGTTGGTGCGATGTAAAGCAACCAGCAACAAAAATAAATAAAAGACTAGATATATGCAATAAATACAGTATTTTGGGCTGCCATTTCAACAGAAATTAGAAATGTGGGAATGTCTGAGTTAGTATTCAAGCACATCTTAAAAGTAAAGAAAAGTTTCAGGTATTTGTATCTGCATAGAAGAAATCAGAATCTGCAAAGAATTACTTTGTGATTAGCTGGTTGAAACTGTATGCTATCCAGTAAGTTATAATTTTTCCTCCTGTTTCATATACGTTCATATCTTTGAACTCCTCTATAATTTATTCAAGCAAATCACATAATGCATACGTTTTCAGTCAAAATAATTCAGATTTTTAAATATATAAAACTGACTTGATTGGATTGCTGTCAGACGTGGTACTTGAATTATGTTTATCTGAGAAAGTGGTTATCTGGTCTGGTCTCCATCATCATCATTCAGCAATCACCAGCCTTCATGACTAACAAAATGTTTGTGATCCGCACCCACCAATTGCACTTTATATTTTTTTGTATATCCTCTGCCTTCACTCTCCTCCATGTTTGATAGCCTAAGGATTCATTACTTCACCTTCCTCTTGAAGATACCGAGTTTATCTCAGATGATTCTTCTAGCCGCCCACATTTAAGTGTTGTACAGTACAATTGGGTGAATCATGGCGTTGTAGATCTTGATCTCTGTTCAAAATGAAAGGGCTTTTGATCTCAGTATATTTGCTAGCGAAGGAAACACCTGTTTCCTGTCAGATTCCTTTTCTTTATATTGAAGTACAATTCATTAGTGTGGTAAACCATGCTCCCAGGCAATTGAATCTAAACCACTGATTTGAAATCCAATCCATCTGCAGATAATGGGGCCTTGTCTTGTACAGGTATTGACATCAAGGTTATTTTTGTTGAACTGTAAGTCCACTTTATCAACTCTTTTTTGTCTTGGTTCATCACTACAATGGCGTCTGCATTGGTTCTCACTGTATGATATAGTTTTTGATTCTCATCTGATGGCCTAGCAGGCATAATTTTATGTAAAAGAGACCAAGTCTCCCATAGTGCATTGGCACCGACTGTGGCTCGAAGTAGCCTGTTCATTGGTCTCCACTAAATACACTAGCCATGCGTCTTGGTAGGTGTGCTAGTTAGCAACAGATGAGCCCAAACTAACACACTGGGGCAAAATGCTGGCAACCAAGAATGAGTTAGTTGGAAAATTTATGATTAAAAGATAAGAATTTCATGATTATTGGTCTGTATTGGACTGTGAATTACAATAATAGTTAAATATTTTATATTTAATGTTCACCTTTTCAGAAATTATAAATGATATACATTTATATTAACATTCAGGGACTAGTTTTGACCTAAATCATAGGTCATCATCAGCCATGAACCAAATTACACAAATGTATCGAATAAAATAAACAATGTAACGACACAACGGTCTTAAAAAACTGTATGTACAATCAATAGAATTTTAAGTTAAAGCTGGTTGAATAAAATAATTTCTGTAAAAAGTTTAAGCAATGGAAGTCACAGTGTAGTGTCAATAATATTAAAAATGATATGTACATACCATATGAGAAATAAGGTAATGTTCAAGAATTTTGTTTCACTACGTTAAAGAGATCCTTTTAATAGAGGTTCCTAAAATGCTGGATTGCTGCTCTATGTTAAAAAGTTGTTTTTCATAAAATGCTGGTCGCAGTTCACGCATAGAAATGCGATTTATGTTGGTTCTCCAAATAAGCCGGAGTCCGTTCAAAGTTTAAGTGATCCAAAACCAAGGTGTCTTCTTAAGATATCAAAATGTTTGAGTTGTGTACACAAAACTACACTATTATTCAGTTCACGTGAATGTGATGCATAATGTTAGAAAAGGCTCTTCTGTAGCAAGATTCGAAAAAAGGGGCACCCAATTCAACTCCGATCTTCATATTGAAGTTTCTGAATTCATCATTTATATGAACACATTGAGTAGTCCGCTGTTTGACTCTCTCCAACAACAAGCGGCTCACTACTATAACAGCAAAACATCTATAAACAATGTGACAAAAAAAATTTATGTACTCACTCACATGAATCTGAATTTACAGAGGTGACATGGGATTGATAACATGACAGTTAAAATCAACAATGATTCTAAAGTTATTTGTTTTTAAATTTATGAAATAGCCCTTTTAAACAGAGAATGCAGTATCAAATAGGCCAATTTAGTCAACTATTTACAAATTCAAACTGACAGCATATATAGGGATATCCATTTTACTTATGTTCTCTCAATAAGAGTTAACAAAAGTGGAGCAGTTAGAACACCTTAATAAAGTTTTTTGAACATAAACATGAAAGTGTATCATCAAGAATACATGTCCAAGGAAGAACCATCATATCAATAGACAATAAGAGTGAATTTAAATAACTACCCAAGTGATTCAACAGTGTTAAATTCACAGTCAGTTTGTGTATCCCAGAACTTTTATTTTTTTGCTAGTTGGTTTACGTCACACCGACAGATAGGTCTTATGGCGACGATGGGATAGGAAAGGCATAGTAGGAGTGGGAAGGAAGTGGTCATGGCCTTAATTAAGGTACAGCCCCAGCATTTGCCTGGTGTGAAAATGGGAAACCACGGAAAACCATCTTCAGGGCTGCCGATAGTGGGGTTTGAACCTACTATCTCCCGAATACTGGATACTGGCCGCACTTTTAGCGACTGCAGCTATCGAGCTCGGTGAACTTTTATTTAAGGCTTAACATTGTCTCAATGCATTTTTCTTCACACAAGTAGTTATTCTAGTCAAATGGGTACTTTTATGTATTGTTAAACAAGAAATTTTAAAATAACATGAACTAAATTATTTTTTTAAATATTATAATCAGAATTATGGTTTTAATTGAAGATTTTGAGTCGAGAAACTGGCTGATGATGCCGTAAATGAGGGCAAAACATGTCCCAACAACTAAATCGATGTTAATGTAAAGATTCTATTTGTAAGGAAAAATAAATTGTATTTGAAAGGTGGATACCTTCAAGATTGTTTTGAATAAATATTATATGACAGCTCAATACGGATTTTTTTAAAAATGAGATTTACAACATGTAACATACCACATAGTCGAGCATCTCATCTCCTTACTCCAAAGTCTTCCCAGCCCAATGTTTGCAACATGAAATGAGATGACAGTGGGAGGCCAAATCAATTTAAGCTGATGGTTTCATTAGCCTTTTTGTTGTTTGCAAGTTTTAGGTTATAAAAGAAATTATTAGTAATTTTTGTTACATGCAGGATATTTTACGCAAAACACATTGTAAGCATCTCTGGTGGGCGTGATCATTTAGGCTTCAAATCTATATGGTCCGACACCATCGTTAGCCAGTTCAGGTCCTCTTGATCGAAAATTTGCCATCAGAATGTTGGCCAGCAGTGTAAGAGAGGTGGTGGTAAACAATTTCTAATCACTAGAATGCGTGCCAAAAGCCTGGATTCAATTCCAAATCTCCCCACAGTGCTCATATGGAGTGAAGGCATATGGCACTATTGATGTTGATTCTTCTGTTGGATGGTGACATTAATCGTTGATCAAACGCTTTGGTGCTATTTGACAGGAGTAGGCTACGTACTGGCACCAGGTTTCACCCTCTCCTTTCCTGCTATGATATATCACGTCATTCATTTCATCTCATTAACTCCTCTGATGAGGTTGACATCAGGAAAGGCATCTGGTAGTAAAAAAACCTCGCTAGAAAGATTCATCACACTTCATACTCGATCCTGTAGAGAAATGGGATAAGGGTTGGTCATGCGTACATATTTCATGTGTACTGTCTACTCATAGCTATGCCGTTGTTCACCATAAGAAATGGCTTATGTTATATTTGAATTTTGTCCTAAGTGATTCTTTAAATTACCATTATCACAACCATTACCATATAAGTTTTTCAGCCATCCCTACAAATGTTTGCCATTTTCTCCTGCCCCAAACTTGTTCCTCTTGTCCACTGACCCTCTACCCAGAGGCCTCTTCCCTCCATGTTGTCCAATGAAGGCACGGGCAGTAGGGCATCATTTCATAGAATATATCCAGAACATCTCAGGCAATTACATCAGTCACTGTAGATCATTCACATGTCCTGATTGCTGCGTAGTTTCCACGTGTTGTTTTCTGTCAGAGGTACTGAGATTTTTCTGTGAATTTCATTTTAAAACATTGTATGAGTAATTGTCAGCTTTTTTTTTTTTTTAATAGGAAAGTACCAATTTTCAAAGTATCAATTTTCAGAGCCATAGAGTAACAGTGGCAGGATATTGTTTTGTATATCTTGATAATAATTTTGAATTTGATATTTTTTTGAACAGTAAAGCAACACCAAATTGCTTCTGTTATTCTAAGTTTGTTTTCTTCTTCTTTCCAATTACAGTTTGTTGTTTTCACACTTCTTCTTCTTCTCCTTCATCCATTCCCTTTTCCAGATTCTCTCTGGGTAGGGTGGTGTACCAAAGCCCCTCCACCTTACTCGATCCTTCAGTACACTTGTCATCATATAGGCTTTTATTATGATGGGTTTGCCACTTCCAAAGGCATTTTAGAGCTACTTCCAGCCGAAACTTGTAGGCTGCTCCTAACTTGGAGAAGAGATGCCTTTTGTAGCCGCTCCTCTGGAGTACAGACGCTACAGTTGATATGGAGTTTCAGTGGTATTTCCTCCACTGAGGGCCCATTTCCCTTCTATAAGGACTCCTCCGCCCTTAGCCGTTGGTCCTTATAGTGAGTCAGGCTATTTACTGCCGCTCAACACTCGGCGTGGAGACACTGGCTGTATGGTTTACTCCATTACCATAGCAGATTAACTTACTGTTGTTTTCACACTAACATACCATATTTGAAATCTTGAACCCTCTTAAATGGCAGATTTTGTATTCTGAGAGTACTTGTTGGTGATATATGTATGAATGTTGCTTTTGCCTCTTTAAGCCTTAGCTGGTTTCATTAATCATTTTATCTGCCATATATACAACATCTTTCTTACTGTCAGCTAGTAATGCTATGTCGTTAGCATATGTGATGATGTTGAATTTTGCACCTAACGTGACATCACAATCAAGGCTTGAACTATCAAGCACAGAATTAAACAGTATTGAGGATAGACCATCTTTGTGTATAACATTATTATTGACATTAAAAGTATCACTGAAATCATTTGTTGAAACACAAGGTTATTACATGCTGTCAACCTGAGCTGGGATTGGGCATGCAGTCTTGTGCTCCAATGGCCAGCTCTTAAATTATTGTATCACTCAAGTTAACTGAATGTGAAGTGGTCAGATGGAAAATAAAGCCATCCTGTACTTCAAAAAGTATAGTTATAGATCATCTCTTTAGCATTCTCCCGCTGCGGCAGCATTCACATTTAGAATCTTCGTTTGCCACTTTGCTCGGTCCTGGGCATTGGTTCAATGAATGCTGCAGTTTCTCATGTCGTCGTCGATAGTGTCCTGCCATCGTTGCTTGAGTCTGCCACATGGTCAATGTCCATTGACAGCAAGGTGATAGAATTTACTGGCAACTGTTCTAGGTACTGCCCATAAGACGTTGCCAAACCATTGTAGTCACCCTTCTCTCATTTTATCCTGAATGGGGGTGATAACAAAGTTCTGTCTGAGAGTGCCGTTTTGGATATGATCCTGGAGGGAGACACCCATTGTCCAATGAATCATGCGCACTTCTATTGCATGAAGTCGACTTTCGTTAGGTTTGGTCATGGGCCAGTAATCCCTGCCATATAACACCACTGGATGCATAACAGTTTGGTAAATGCTTGACTTTAGGTGGATTGGCATTCTTCAATCACACAAAGTACCTGTGACTTCCCTCCACTTTGACCATGTTGCTCTTACTCGCACTCTAACATCATCGTCAATTCCATTCTCAGCCTGCAGGTATGATCCCAGGTATCTGAACAAGTTAGCTTTGTGAAGATCTACATGAAACCATCAGCCAGATTTTTTCTAAACACACTGTTATTGCAGTGAAGATGAATCCCAGACATCAAAAGGCAATCAGCCCACATCTGTACTTGTTGCTGGAGCTCATCCCTTTTTGTAGCTGCAAGCATGACATCATCAGCATATAGCAGTATAGTTAAAAGTATTGTTATTGTTGATATTAATTTGGTTTTCATTCTCAGATAATCTTTGATTTGTGTATGACTGTTGATTTCTTGTTGAAATAAACTTGTAACATAATTATGTTTCATTCTCTTGTATTTACAGTTCTGTATGTATTTTCAGTTCTGAGCTTCACCCAAAATGATGGTCATCAACAGCAGAGTCAGTGGCTTGAAATCCTTGATAATCTTTGTAGTGACTCCTACGATGGAAATTTATTAGATCCTGGGATTCTCTATAATGAAAATGCTAAACTTAGTGTGAATGACCAAGAATCTGGAAATTTCATTGCAAAGTGTTATCCATGTGGTAATTGTGGAAAAAAATACATGCATAAGAGAAATTTATGGAGGCATTCAAAGATGGAATGTGGTAAAGAACCACGTTTTTTTTGTATGTATTGTCCTCATAAGACAACCCAGAAGTGTAATTTGCAAAGTCATATGAGAAACATTCATGGTATTGTGTAAGAAAGTATAATATGTAACTCTCCTATCTGTGATACAAATCTACAGAGTTTCTGAAAGTAATGTTTGACTGTAATTAATGTTTATATTTTAAAATTATGTGCACTGATGGACATACGAATTAAGCTACTGGAAGGAGATATGGAAATTACATGCAGCTTAACTAACCAACTGCTAGTGTATACTTCCTGGTACAGGCACCAAGTAGATTCTTGTGCAAAAGAAGCAGTGCCAAATTTTGTATACCTTATCCTTAGCTATGGTCTTTTGTAATGATCTTACTCTTTTATGGAAGTTGACCAATAAATTTGTGTAATTCTGTAGAGTGATCATTTTATTTGGGCCTTCTTGCTGCTGCACCATTGCCTCAGGCACATGCCGTTTACCTGCCTACTGATACTCCAGTCCCTTCATTGGGCCAATGTTCACACATTCTTAGGTATCAAGATAAAGCAGATGAATGGAGAAGACTACATGTAACGTTATTTAACATATGACCATTTCTTATCTTCAGTAATTTTACTTTTTTAAAGAGATTTGTTCCACCTTTCAATACAAATCATATTCAATACAAATATGAATTGTATTCAGTGATTAGTCAACATCAATACAGAATTCAATATGACGTTTATTACATGCAGTTCAGTAATTTTGTCGCTCTCTATGCTGATTTTTAGCTGACTCCCATTTGCTCTGCCAACTTAAAGAGAAACTTGAGGCAAACGTTCTAATTGACCTCAGATATTGTCAAGCTTGTCCTGTGTTAAAACATGTCATCTTTGGTCTTCTTTCCTGTCTAATACTGAACTTGTAGTTTTCAGTTTGTTCACTGTTTTACAAACTGTACTGTACATCTGTTAGGCAGATCAACATCATTAAAGTGTTCCTGAAATGCTGTCGGTCACAGAGCTGCTGATTGGTATTTCATAAAGTTACAACAAATAAAAACTCTCTTCTGTGTAGCAAATTGAACTTTAGTCTATCCCTTACACATGTGCAGCTGAACAGCACAAGAGATGATCTTTTTCCTTGTACTCAGCTGATCTTACATTCTGAGCTTATCGCTGTTCGTTAGTGTGCAAGCATGCTGTCTGTGGTCGTGGAACTGTGTTGCTCAGCAACGAACTCTTTTAAACTGATGGTGCTGTATTATGTTAGAAAAGTAACAAACAGTGATCAGAGAAATTTATCGATAATGTTGTCATTTTAACTTGATCTTAAAGTATAGAAGCTTGGCAGGTTCGATCCTGGCTCAGTCCGGTGGTATTGGAAGGTGCTCAAATACATCAGTCTCGTGTCGGTAGATTTGCTGGCATATAAGAGAACTCCTACGGGACTAAATTCTGGCACCTCGACGTCTCTGAAAACCAAAAAAGTATAAAAGTACATTTTATTGGCAACATATAGGTAAATCTTCATCTATTAAGTAACCAAGACTGAGCAAGTGTTTGTGTGGTTTGGGTCATGTAGATATCAACTTGCATTCAGTAGATAGTGGGTTCGAATCCCACTGTCGCCAGCCCTGAAGATTGCTTTCTGTGGTTTCCCATTTTCACACCAGGCAAATGCCGGGGCTATACCTTAATTAAGACCATGGCGTTTCCTTCCTTTCTTATCCCATTGTCTCTATAAGACCTATCTGTGTCTATGCAAAGTAAAGCAAATTGGAAAAGAAAAAACTAGCCAAGGAACCTGAATGATAATGTGCTCCTTCCTTTGTACTTTACTATATATATTAGGGTACAATATCATTTCCAAGTCTTCATAGATATGGAACAGTGATGGTACATCTTGTCTTTTGTATGGTGCAGTACCCCTTCTCGTGTGGGTACATTAAATAATGTCTGGAGGAATGTTGTGCAGGTGCTGTATCTGGTCTTATGGCCAATTTGTCCACAGCTTATGTAACTGGCACTCAAGTTTCTAAAGACTTTGCATGGTCATAGTTGAAAAGGCATAGTGTCATGAAACTGTTGCAATCTTTGGGCTGGGAAGACTTGGGAGTAAGGAGACGCGATGCTCGACTAAGTGTCCTAGGTGTCATTGGAGAGACGGTGTGGAATGGCATTAGTAGAAAAATAAGCTTGAGTGAAGCTTTTAAAACTAGCAAAAGTCATAATATTAAGATGAAGTTGGAATTCAAGAGGACAAGTTAGGGAAAATATTCATTTATAGGACAAGGAGTATGCCTTTGCTGGCAAGACATAGTGTCTACAGTGCACTATGTCTTCTGGTGTGGGCTAGAACAAATTTGTTACTTTCATTGATCTGTCAGGCTTCGGCAGCTGGCACAATTCCTATCCTCGCCACTAGATTGGGGCTTCATTCATTTTTTTCCTGACCCGGTCAAGCAACTGGCAACAGGCTGTGGATTTTTATTTTTCATTGATCTGTCACCGTCTCATCCTTGGCTTTGATAACATGAAAGTGACTAAGGTATGAGTGATGCTAGTAATGCCGTTCCTTATGCCGCCGGTTCCTCTTGTAAATGGTATGAAAATATCACTCATAAGGTCTGTTGGAGCATGAAATTCAGTGGGCTTGGACAGATGGAGGGAGGGATGGATGGATGGAGCCAGTAAAAGAAGTTTATAGATTTACCTATTTTCCTTCATTATTTTCTTTAAGAAATCTATGCCTTTGCTAGTGAGACCTAGTGTTTATAGTGCACTGTGTCTTCTGGTATGGTCTACAACTTTTTTTTAAACTTTCTTTGATCTGTCTCAGTGTTATCCTTGGCTCTGACAGTATGAAAATGACTGAGGTATGAGTGATGCTAGTAATGCCATTCCTTGTTATGAATGGTGTGAAAATGTTGCTTATTGGGTTGGCTGGTGCGTGCATTTCAGTGGGTTTGGCAGATTGATATGTAATAGCAACTTCTGGCTCAGTGAGGAAAGCAAGAGAAAACTACCTCCCTGCTCATTTCCCTAGTACGCCTCTTCAGTGATGCCTAGGCCATATATCACAGCTAATGGTGGAGCTCTTGAGGATCCAACCAGCCTTCGGGCTGAGGACTGAATGTACACAAGTAATTCTAATGTCTGCGTCTGGATATTATGATGCACTTTAGGTACTGCTGGGTAGCTAGCGTAGTTCGAAGGCCCTCTGCTGCATACTGTGTGGCAGTTGGTATCATCACTTCGGTGCTATAGTGGGGGAATCATCAGTTGCGAGCTGTAGCTTGAAGCTTGTGTCATTTATATAAACCAGGTGGATTTTCAAAATGACCCTATATCCATCTGATAGCCGGTAGGAAGATCTGATTGCTTTCTAAACATGAAGCTCTGGGAGAGTCACCAAAATTTGCCAACAATAGATAAGTCATTCTTTGTTAGGCATGAATTGTTTCCTCAGTTTTGCTTATTGCTGGCTGCTTGTTGTTTTACATATCAACTGAATCTCTCCCTCTGATCAGGAAATTCTTTGAAAACAGAGTAATCTCTAAGAATTTGTGGCTACCAAGGTCACCAGACTTGACAACATCAGATTATTTCCTGTGGGGTTATCTTAAGGATAGAGTGTATCAAACTCGACTGTGAGCAATTGAAGATTTGAAGATCAACATCATGACTGAAATCAAGCAAATAGATGAGGAAATGTTGCAGCGAACTGCCAGAAGCATATAGTGACTGGTAAAGCTTTGTCTATGGGAAGATGGAGGTCATTTTCAACATCCACTGTGATGGTAAGTGAATCTCCCACAGTTTCTTCATATTTGGAACATAGTTACATCTTCCTATTTGCTACCAGACAGAAATGGGGTCATTTTTAAAATCACCCAGTTTACATAAATTATCCTGTTTCTATAAAATGTAATATATAAATGAATATACTGCCCTGCTACTAGGAGACATCCTCATAGATGCATCCAATCCTAATAGAGACTCATCTGAGAGACGTAGAGCTCAGAGAGTTTCAGCAGTTAGATCACAAAGACTGATTGCGGTTTTGTCCTAGTATCTGGGTGTTTACAGCTTTGGTAGTGAAATTAATAGATTCTGACAAGCCTGCTATGTCATTAATGCCAAGATTATGTACACATTACTTACCAAAGTACCTCTATACAAGTGACATCACAGTTGGATAATGCCTTCTGGGTGCTTAAAATTTTATGTGTATATTTATTGATAATTCAACAAGTTCCCTTGTAAGATAAAATATAACTATATCCAACTACAGTACTTAAAATGTGTTGCGATGATAAACATGTGCATTTAAAAAATGTTGATGTCACTATGGCTTTTGTTACCTCATTGGAGTAAATTCTGTCATAAAGATGACTGTTTATACACTCAGAATAGGGTTTTGTGATGTTCTATTTCTTTTCTATACTCAAGAGTTGGGAAGTAATTGAGTACAAGTAATCGAATTACTAGTAACTATTACTGTTTTAGTAATTTTTAGTTGTAATTGTTCCTTTTCACAAAATGCAATTTTTACTCGTAATTTACTTCTTGAAATAAAATTGTAATCATTACATTGGTACATTATAGTAATCGATATGTATTTCGTCGAGTGTTTGGCTACTGTGGAGCTCCAGATCTTGCAAAGTGTCATGCCAAGCATATAAAACCAACAATATGATGCTCACTTGTTCATTTACTTGCCACTTGTTGTCGTCACTGGTTGAAGTTTAGACAATCCTGAACTTCATGATGGAGAATGGATCCAGAATAAACATATGACAATGAAGTGCTTAAGGAATTTCCATTCCTTTGGAAACTTTGCTTGGGAGCAATCATTTTGAAAATATGTTTAGTCTGTTTTAGCGATGATAGCCATTTAATGTCTCTGTTCTAAAGAACATAATAATGAAGTAATGTATTGTTCCTCACAAACTTTAGTATTATTCCAGTCCCATGTGGAAAAAAGGGCAATGATTTCCTGAAGACTTGAGTTCTGTGAAGTATTTGTAATTGTAATTTTACTGATTAAGTCAAATACAAAAGGAGTTAAAATAAGTGGGTGCCATATCCAATGCATTCGATTTGCAGATGATATAGCAATTGTAGCAGACTCAGAGACTGAGTTGTCCAAGATGCTGAATGTATTGTCATCAGCATTGTCAGATTCACGCTAAAATATTAATGTTCAGAAGAACAAGGTATTAGTTGTGAGTAAACATCCTGAAAATATTCAGACCAATATCAAGCTTACTGACAAGATAGTTGAACAAGTCACCAGTTTCCCCAATCTAGGAAGTCTGATCACCAGACAGCAGGTGCAGCAAAGAGATCAAAAGACAAATAGCGCTTGATAAACGGGCGTTTAATAATAAGAGAAATCTTTTGATCAGTGCAAATTTAGATTTTAGAATTAGGAAGAAATTTGAGATTTCTTTTGTATGGAGTGTGGTATTGTATGGCTGTGAATGTTGGACAATCAAAGATCAGGATTGGATACGACTGGAAGCATTTGAGATGTGGGTCTGGAGACGAACGCTACAGATTAAATCAATTGAAAATATAACAAATAAAAGCATTCTGCAAGAAATTCAAGGGAAGAGAGAACTGATGCTAACAATACAGAGACGAAGAGCTAAATTCACTGGCAATATTTTGCAACATAATAGCTTTCTTACCAATCTGCTGGAAGGGAAAATCATGGATAAGAAAGGCTGAGTAAAAAATTCCTTCAAGACTTGGTACATAATCTTCATTATGGTTCTTGCTATGAAATGAAACGTGGAGCTCAGGACAGAGAACAGTGGTTATATAGAGAAAGCGTTGCCTTTAGGCACTGATGATGATGATTTGTTGAAAATGTAGTTAGTAATTGAGTAAAATATCCCTCAGGTTACTGCAATTCAGCCCAATTACTTTTATTTTGTACTTTTCCCATCACTGTTATAGTCAGTTTTGTGGTTATAAAAGTCAGTTTATTCAGTACGGTAGTATAGGAGTAGTCATTGTTGCTCCCTCTGTCATTTGTGTTTTCTAGCATTTAGTCACAATGTTTCAACAGAGTAACCTTCCTTTCTCAAGACTGCCTCATTAACAATATTCATTGGTTAAACATTTTGTGGTTAAACATTTTGAGTTAGTCACTCACTACTGTGTTTATTTTCAGATGTAGCCTTCCAAAGATGGACAGAATTACTGGAAATTTACATTATTGTTAAATCTTCATACTTAACTAAAAATAATACTGCTGGATTTAAAAATACAACTTACTCTAGAAAGTTAGTGTTATTCATACTTTAGATGGGTGTAGAGGACACCTACCTAGCTGTTAATTTGAACCATCTCTCTTACACTGACAAGCACTCTCTGCATTCACGTTCTTCATCTTCCAATTAAGAAGTTCAATGAGAATGAAAGGTCATTTTTACCAGACCTATGTGAAACATAAAAGTTCACCAAATTTCATTCATATTAGATCACCATATTTTGAAGTCCACCTCTGTAGATATTATCTGCTGTCCTTGGTGGCCAGTACTGCCAGATACAGTATTTAAGAATGGCAGAAGGGCTGGTGCATGGTTAAAATGGTACATGCAGCTCACCTGAAAAGAGCTGCACTACCTCAAGATGAGGGTACAAATTTACTTGCTGTGTTTTGAAAGAAATATTTCATTTTGCTTACATTTAGCCCACCTTTCAGTTTCAGAAATTCTGTAGTTATTACTTCTGTGGTTCTATGTTGTGTAGATACTAATGTTTTTGTGGAACAGTTTTTGAGACTACAATAGACTGATTTATAATAGAATAAACCATTACATTAAGATATCCAGTGGACAGTAAAAATCTAGCTGATAAGGTGAGAAATATCATGACAATGGTATAACGATGATGAAGTACCTGATAAGGATATATACAGTTTAATGAAGTAGTTGTTTTCGTTTCATATTTGTTCTATTTCTTTCATTCTTCGAATGATCCACTTAGAATGGCTGTATTTCTGTGTCTGTACTTGTAAACAGACTTAAGACATGAGGCACTCATCATAAACGGAGATTGATCCTAAAACTAAGGAAGTAGGATATTACTGACTTAAAATAATACATTTGTGCATATTTAGGGAAGGTCCTTAGGTGATAGAGAATAGGTATTTATGCAACAGTCATGGATAGTGATGTTATACCTTACAAGTATAAGATTTTTTAAAAGTTGCTTACGTCGCACTAACACAGATAGGTCTTACGGCGACAATAGGACAGGAAAGGGCTAGGAGTGGGAAGGAACTGGCTGTGGCCTTAATTAAGGTACAGTCCCCAGCATTTGCCTGATATGAAAATGGAAAACCATGGAATATCATCTTCAGGGCTGCCAACTGTAGTGTTCAAACCCATTATCTCCAAAATGCAACCTTAGAGCTGCAACCCCTAACCATATGGCCAATTCGCTCGGCGAGATGTTTATGGCGGAATTTCAAAACGAGTAAGTTATCACTTTAGGGGTTGTTGCGTACAATATTTTATTCAATAACTTAAGATAAATACTTTATTATAAATAATTTTGACACATCGACATGCAAATCATACATGATCAAAGCAGTCATGACCAACACAATCGATACAACAGAACGTGAACAAATTATAAACATGGAGATAAGTTAACCCTCTCATGCATGCATTTTCAGTTTGAAGTGAAAAAAATATTTTCTTGATTTTTTTATTCATTGGAAGGTTACAAAATACACTAATGTTAAAGAAAAAGAAATAATAGTTCATTTCTATCCTTTCTCACCTTATAGGTAGCCTTCACTTTCAACCATTTTTTGGTTGCTGGTGGCAACTGTGAAGTGGCTCTTCCTTTCTTGGGTTGATGATTGCTTCCCATGTAAATGAGAGAAGTAGTTACTGAGGACTTGAATTCTAACAGATCCAGCTTCTCACAATCTGCGTTCATTCTCCAGAGGATCCAACAGTTTACAATGGTCGCATTCAGTAGATAATGGAATACTCTGAAGTACTCCCTTTTGTGCTTTATGGTGTGCCAATAAAGACCTACGAGCGAGTCCATTAGATGTACACCACCCATGTGGGAATTGTAAATGGTGATGAAATATGGTCGTGGAATTTTAATGATTGCATGCAGTTTTCAACACCATCTCTTAGCAACACCTACAGGTTTTGCTCCAGCAAATGTAGATGCTTCGTGTAAAAATGAATTATCATGCCAGCAGGTTATTGTGATGTTGGACTGCGACGTAACAGAGTACAACCCTCTCGGTTCCTTCTTCATGGTTTTCACAGACCGCAGCTTGAGATCAGCACCACAAAGCCTGTTAGCTCTGATAGTCCTGGAAGCATAAATGCCATCTTCAAAAAGTTTCTAGACAAGATTAATCGACGTAAAAAGATTATCAAAAGCTTATGGTTTTTGAACTTCATGTCTTCACGCAGCCTAAGAACATCATCATCATCAACTGCTCCATATTCAGAATGACCTTCACCATTTTGAAGCCCCATTTTTAGGGTTTACTCTTCATACATTGTTTGAGCTTTGATCGGCCTTTGAAAGGGACCATCTCATCAACTGATGAAAATTCTTCTGGCTGGGAAGAACATCTAAAGATGTGCTTGAAATGGTCAATAATAGGACATAAACGTATAAGCCGATCATTGATGTCTGCTAGAATGTTCTGATTGTCAATGAAGTGCAAATACTTCTGTCTCTCACAAAAGTGATTGTATATCATATTGTCAGGTATTACTGACGGGGCGCAGAGTATATTGTGACATTTGTTGTGAAGACTACATTTTCTACAGATGCCCCTGGTTCTTCATCCATTTTGTTCTTAATGCATAGAAATGAGAATATATGACAAATGTGCCATGAAACATCAGTAGTCTGTCTTGGTTTGTATAAAAAATTCCACCAAAACACTACAATATGGTGTAGTTCTAATTGAGGTTATGACTGTGAACCATAACCTCTCGTACATTTAGACTTCATATGAGGCCCCTATATTATTACACAAAATAATGGTCATAAATTGCATGTACAATAAAAATGCTAATACCATTGGAAAGAGCATGCTTTTCTGCTATATAAAACATTTTTACTTATCAGTTGCATATATTTTTAAAGGACGTATCAATTTCAATAATTTAGTCTCCATATGAAACGCACAAATAACAAGAGCGCCACAACTGCCTACAACTTTGCAGCTGCAAGGAAGTGCTGTCATCTCATAGATTTAGTTGTAACTAATATCACACCTCACATGAGGTCTAAAGTGAAGAAAGTCATAATTTTCCACAAATTCATAACAACATTAAATGAACGGCGCACTAAACGAAACATAATTTTGGGACCTCATATGAGGCTTGTGCGCACGAGATTGTTAAGAAAATTAATACTCATGAGGAAATTCGAACCAATCAGAGAAACTGTTGCTAAGCGAACTGGAGTTCAACCAATGAGAGATGCTTTTTAAATAAAAGTATATGGAAAATAGCTACTGAAGCATAAAGTGGCATTTTCCATATACATTTGAGTGCGGAAATAAATAAAATTTGTTATAGTATGGAATAAAAACTTAAACCTAACACTTTAAACAATACCTCTCTTCTAGTTTATTGATTTACGAAGGTAATCCCAAAAAATAGGTCTCCTATTTTTTTAAATTTCTATAATGGTTTACATCATTTTACAACTTGAACATTTAGCTATTTTTCTACATAATCACCATTTTGGTTGATGCATATTTGTACACGCTGTGACAGTTTTTGTATGCCCATGACATACCAGCTCGCTACCATGCTGTTCAGAAAGTTATGAGCGGCGCTTCGGGAAACCTCAGGAACCAAAGTGCAGAGATCATCCAGGGTGATCCGCTGATCTTCACGCATGATTTGCTCAATCTTTATGACTGTCTCGACGGAAATTGACGGTCTCCCGCTCCTTTGTTCGTTCGTCATGAATTTCAGTCCGACCGGCTGCAAACTCTCTACACCACTTACGAACATTTTTGACATCCATGCACAACTCACCATACACTTCTATCAATTGGCGATGGATTTCAATCGGTTCAGTACCTTCTGCGTTCAAAAAATGAATACTGCGCACACTTCATACTTGGTGGTAACATCCAATAGGAGCTCAGTTCTCAACGGCTGCCAAGCCAAGACTGAGTGCCTCAGTGCGGTGTGGGAAACATTCACAATATTGTGACCAACAGCCATACGAACAGAGTTCTGTATTTATTAAAAAATTAAGAGACCTTACTTTTTTTTTTGCTAGTTGCTTTACGTCGCACCGACACAGATAGGTCTTATGGCGACGATGGGACAGGGAAGGGCTGGGAGTGGGAAGGAAGCGGCCGTGGCCTTAATTAAGGTACAGCCCCAGCATTTGCCTGGTGTGAAAATGGGAAACCATGGAAAACCATCTTCAGGGCTGCTGACAGTGGGGTTCGAACCTACTATCTCCCGAATACTGGACACTGGCCGCATTTAAGCGACTGCAGCTATCGAGCTCAGTAGACCTTACTTTTGGGATTACTCTCGTATATTTGCACTCTTGGTTGTTCCTTCCCATTCTGTTTCTCAAATACCTTTACTAATAAATTTTGTACGAGAACTAATCTTAATTGAAACATTATTATCAGCACACTAAATTAACAACACATTTCAGTCGAAGGAACTATGTTGTTTATCACAAATATTACATACTGTCCTTACCAAAATATTATATACTGTCTTTTGGATATTAAAATAATATTTTATTCTTAAAATGTCCGTAAAGTACTGAATACTAAATTCTTGGTACTATTACAGATGAATTCTCATCATGGAATAAAGAACTTAATGCAGTCTTTGGCAAATCATTTTGATAATAATTGTTGTACTGATTAGATTAACATTCTGTGTTGTCCATGAAATGTTCAGTTGCTCTTATTGAAAACTGTGTCCAAATTTTCATTAATACCTGTCTAAACCAGAATTTTTAGGACCAGAAGATATTCCATTTTAGGGAAGTTTCCATTTTATGCAAGGTTAACCGATATTTGATCCCAACTGTGTTTCTATTTCAATTCATGTACCAAAAAACAGAATTTGGAGAATTTTCTTTGAAACGAACAAATGTTATAGGTACTGCACGTAAGAACTGTACTAATGTGTATGGTTTATTTCAATATCTCCCTCCTGCTAGAGGCTACACAAAGACAAAGATTAATGATTTTAAAAAGTAACACTTTGAATGTAACTTAAAACTCTAAAAAAGAAATTGTTAAATTAAACCTAGAATTTAAAAATTCTAAAATACACTCACAAAAACTAGCCGGGAAAGGAACTTACCATTTCTATTGCATATATTACATGTAAAATTACATAGACAGAAGTTCTGTTTTAGACACTTTTTCCTTATGGTAAGGTACTGGAAATACCAGTCTGTTTCCATGTTGGACAAGTTTCGTTTTAGTTTGCATAAAGTGCCATATAGCTTGATGGGACCATAGAAAAAGTTTGTTTAAGGCAAGTTTTTGGATTATTCAGGGTTTGGTTTATATAGGTTATGATGTATCTAGAAAGCTTAATAAATAACTTCTTAGAAAAAAGTACTTTTGTCTTTCAAAACTTTTGTATTTCTGTTTACTCCATGTTAGCATACATAAAATATTTGTATATATGTATCTTTCAAGATTCTTCAGAAAGCTAAATCTATTGTCTGTCTGTTAGGTCATCAGCCCAGAGGCTGGTTGGATCCTCAAATAGCACCACCAAAGGTTATGCGGTTATAATGAAACCCCAAAAACCAATGGCAGCACCAAAATGAGGTGTACTAGGCAAGAGGAGGAGTGAGGTAGTTTGCCATTGCTTTCCTCACTGGGCCAGAAAGTACTAATGCGGCACGACTGACCCTATGAGCAGCACCTTTCATAACACTCAGATGCACTAGTCGTGCTCTGAATGTCATTATGCAGCACTACCCATACCCCAGCAGCTTCCATATTGTCACAGCCATGGATGTTGGCTGGGACTTCGGTGGAAGCTACACTTTACTCTGGCCTGGCCTATTATGATGTACAAAATAAAACTCTTGCCAGTAAGCTCTGAGGCAGTATTATAAATTCAGAACTTCATTTTTGCAATAAGAGAAGTGGTTCATAACCTCAAGTATAGTAGCTGCTCCTTGGGTATTATTCTGTAATGTATTCAAGAGGATGGTTGCTGTCATGATATTATTCTGTATAACTGAAGTAGGACATTTCAGAAGTGAATTTAGAGGATGGTTGATGATTTCCCATAAAGTGGTCATTTTATGAGGCAATAAAACTGAAAATAAGACTACTGTCACTCTTCAGATAGCTGCATTTTTAAAAGAAATAAAGTCTTATATATACCTATATCAATATATAGATCCTGGTTTTGAGTTCAGAAAAATGCTGAACTAGTTTGTATTATATTTCTGTCATATAAATATATACTTGAACAACCTTCATAAGCAGAAACATTTCAGGAGAAGAAGAAGAAATATATGCCATTGCTAATAGTTAAAATACTAGTAGATTCCTTACCTTAATTGCCAAATATAAATCTTCAACTCTAGCCAGGCCACTTGTGCATCAATTTTCAAGTTCTGGTTTCATACCTGGTAGACTTCTCAACTCTGTGGTTTTTGTTGTTAATAGTAAAACCAAGAACTTTTAAGTGGACAAATTGGGAACAGATTTTTTTCAGAAGAATATCTTATCTGCACACTTGTATTATTTTACATGCTGACATGCATGGAGTAGTAAGCTGAAGATTTTCTCAAAAATCCACTGTACTCAGCATCTGAGCAGCACAATTGGCATTTTGTCTCTGTTGAGTCGATAGCATACTGTACAATTAATAATAATAATAATAATAATAATAATAATAATAATAATAATAATAATAATAATAATAATAATAATAATAATAATAATAATCCTATGGCCTCAGCTACTGTGTGCAGACATTTCAATTTGACGCCATCTGACTGTCTGCTCGTCAATTTTGACGTTCCATTTTACTCTAGGCCCCCACTAGATTGCAGACCGTGTAAACCGAAATAATACATCTTTCATCATTCTTCATATATCAAGATTAGATGAAACCAGACTATTGAAACAATTATTTAACTACTTTTGGAAAAGTCAAACAAACGGTAATTGGTTCAAAGAAGTCTAAGATGATTTAGAAGAGTTGAATATTACAATGCAACAAATTGCAAATAGGGAAAAGGATTCTGAAGAACAAACATGTAAGACTTTACAACAAAAACACTATGTCATATCCGATGAAGAAATGGCAGCCAGATCGGAAAGAATGAAGAGGTTTTGGGAGAGGAGGAAGATAATGAAAGCTAAATTCCCAATTAATTATTTGAAGACTTAGATGTATATGGTTTGATTTAAGTGCTGCAATGTGGGTGTAAAATATGTAAATATTAAATAAATAATAATCGTGTGGTCTTGGCTACCACGTTCAAGCATTTTAATTTGATGCCATATAGGTTGCCTGTGGGTCAATTTCGATCTTCCATTTTAGTCTACATGATAGAGTAAACCAGATCTCGGTTGGGTGATCTGTAGCTGAGTTTTAATTAATTTTGGTGGATAAACACTAGAGATCTTTTACATGCTGACATCATGCGAACAGACTTTTTTTGTAGGTGATAAATTTCATATTAATCCGTGTTGAACAGCAGTATAGTGTAAAACAAAAGCTAAAGGTTTCCACCTATTCAATACTGTTTGTTGTAACCTTTTTGAGGACATTCATTAATTAAAAGAATCTGGAGATTCTAAATTATTCTTTGAACAGTGACCAAACTGTAATGCTGGATACATAAAACATGGGATTTCATTGAAGAATTGTGATGATGATGATGATGATGATTTTTGTTTTTTAATTTTGTATGGCTATTTCTAGCCGAGTGCAGCCCTTGTAAGGCAGACCCTCCGATGAGGGTGGGCGGCATCTGCCATGTGTAGGGAACTGCGTGTTATTGTGGTGGAGGATAGTGTTATGTGTGCTGTGTGAGTTGCAGGGATGTTGGGGACAGCGCAGACACCCAGTCCCCAGGCCACTGGAATTAACCAATGAAGGTTAAAATCCCCGACCCGGCCGGGAATCGAACCCGGGACCCTCTGAACTGAAGGCCAGTACGCTGACCATTCAGCCAACGAGTCGGACATGATGATGATGATGATGCTTGTTGTTTAAAGGGGCCTAACATCTAAGGTCATTGCCCTGAAGAATTATAGTAGCACATATTTTCTTTATTAAGTTTAAAAACTGCTGTAATTAATCTTACAAACTAATCATATGGATTATGTCTCAATAAAATGATCAAATACACAGGTTTTCTGATGTAACAGAAAATGAAAGAAGAGCAGATTTTTATTACTACATTAATGAAATGGACTATATATTCCTTAAGCTCCCTCAGTGGATAAGTGGTAGTGCGTCAGCTTCTGAATCCCAAAACTGTGGGTTCAAACCTGGCAGATTGTTTGAAGAGCTGAAAAATGTCTAAATAGTGTAAAACAAAAGCTAAAGGTTTCCACCTATCTAATACTGTTTGTTGTAACCTTCTGTTACATCAGAAAACCTGTGTATTTGATCATTTTATTGAGACATAATTCATATGATTAGTTTGTAAGATTAAGTACAGCAGTTTTTAAACCTAATAAAGAAAATATGTGCTACTATAATTCTTCAATGCAATCCCATGTTTTATGTATCCAGCATTACAGTTTGGTCTCTGTTCAAGAGATAATTTAGAATCTCCAGATTATTTTAATTAATTCATGTCCTCAACTCAAGTACCTACTTTGTTCTGACTCTTGTTTCAGTCAACTTTCTAAGTGACATTGTTGCCAAAAGCCAATATTAAAATGAATGAAAAATAATAATTTTCCAAGCCTTGAATTCTGTTTGAAATGTTACGGTAAGTCAGTTGTAAATCTTTAAATCTCTTCTAATCTAGTACGTTTTACACTTTTCAGCCTCCAAGTCACTGCTTGCTGATTGGTCTCATACTTCTGGAGGAATGTTTTGGGGAACTTTTCCTTCACTTCAGAATGACATCAAATATGGTTTCAGTCCTGTGGGTCAGTTAAGTAGACTTCCTTCAGCTGGTGCCTACCAGTGTCCACTGTGTGGCAAACATTATTATCACAAGAAATCTCTGACTCGACATGTGACATTAGAGTGTGGCAAAGATCCTCAGTTTAAATGTCTTCACTGTTCTCATCGTTCAAAATTGAAGTGCAACTTGTTGAAGCATATTCGTAAGTGTCATGTTCGACTCTCTAATCATGCATCAAAAACTCAAAGTGACGTCAGATAGTGGACATTTTCACACTTTTGGTGCTATGTTCTGGTATTTCTGTTAAGTGAGTCCTCTCCTTCCATAAAAAGAGAAGATAACTTGAATAATAAGATAGATACAATGACAGGTCAGCATCAGAAGAGGGAGCAATGGAAAAGGGGACAAGGACAAACGTTAAAACACAAAAGAACTAAGGTCAATCTCCACATCATTGATTCTCCACTCAAGCAGACTGGGTGTGGGAATGAACACGGATTGTTCTATTGTTGTTGAAAGTAATCCCTTTTACTTCTTCTGCTGACTTGCTATGCTCAACACAGTCGAGGGTTTCTCTGTCAGGATGAATTCCAAAGGCCTTTAATATTTCCATTTCCCTACTTCGATTACAAGGCATCAGATTGAGAACTGGAATGCCTCATCCACCAACTGTGCCATTCCAAAGATCTCCTTCTCCGCTGAAGCTGCCGTTAAGGACTTTACCGTAACACTGGCAAGGGTTATAACGTACTACCAGCCAGACTGCTGGACCAATGCTGTTTTAAAGAAGTGTTCCTTTTCTCTCACTCGCCCACTGTCCTGGCTTGTGACAGGCAGAGCCTGGCCTCCCTCATGTTGTGCCCAGTTTGGCAGGTGCTTTATACACTCTTCTTCTACCACATTTTCCCACACCTTTGGGGTTGCAGGTACGAAGTGTGGCGCACATATGTATTTGGCCCTGTTTTACGGCCAGTTGCCCTTCCTGACACCAACCCTATGTGGAGGGATGTAATCACTTATTGCATGTTTCTGTGGTGGTAGGTAGTGAAGAGGAGAGTGTTGGGACATACACAAACACCCAGCCCCAAGCCAGAAGATTTAATCAGATGCGATTAAAATCCCCGACCCAGCCAGGAATCGATCATGGGACCCTCTGAACTGAAGGCCTCAATGCTGACCTTTCAGCCAAGGAGTTGGACATGTACTTTACACTCTTCTTCTACTACCGCCTTTTCCACACCTTGTTGGGTCGCGGGTGTGAACTGTGGTGCACATGTGGATTTTGCCCTGTTTTACAGCTGGATGCCCTTCCTGATGCCATCCTTATGTGGAGGGATGTAATCACTATCGTGTGTGATAGGTGGTAGTGTAGTGTGTTGTCTGAATATGAAGAGGAGAGTGTTGGGACAAACACAACCAACTAGTTCCCAAGCCAGAAGATTTAATCAGACGCGATTAAAATCCCCGACCCAGCCAGGAATTGAACATGGGACCCTCTGAACTGAAGGCCTCAATGCTGACCTTTCAGCCAAGGAGTTGGACATGTACTTTACACTCTTCTTCTACTACCGCCTTTTCCACACCTTGTGGGGTTGTGGGTGTGAACTGTGGCGCACATGTGGATTTGGCCCTGTTTTACAGCTGGGTGCCCTTCCTGATGCCATTCTTATGTGAAGGGATGTAATCACTATTGTGTGTGATAGGTGGTAGTGTAGTGTGTTGTCTGAATATGGAGAGTGTTGGGACAAACACAAACAACCAGTCCCTGGGCCAAAAGAATTAATTACATGTGATTAAAATCACCGGCCTGGCCGGGAATCGAACGCGGGGCCCTCTGAACCGAAGGCCTCAATGCTGATCATTCAGCCAAGGAGTCAGGCAGGTGCTTTATACACTGCCATATTTAAATAGATGAGATCTCTCCTTATCAATGTCAGTTCTTGCACATTCATTTTTTTCTCAGTTTTCAACTTGCTATCTTAACAAATCTTCAGCCTTATTGTAGGGATTGTGGAATAAGAGGAAAGCTGAATAAACTCAAGAAAGATAAAGATGAAACAAGTGATCTTCTCTTTTTGTGAATTTCAAACCAATCTAAAGAATTCATAATATGACTTGATGATCCTAACATAATCTGTTAATATTCTAAATTAGGCTTTAATTTGTAATTATAGCTTTATTTTATGCTTCTAGTAATCTAATAAAAATTTGCATTTTTGTTTTGCCATAAAGAAAGTCTTTATTTGTAAAAATTTGACTATTCTTTGGAATATCATTAAAAATGTTTTAATTTAAAACACCATTGTGGTTTGTAGCAATTAGGAAAATTTATGTATGAAATGTTCCTGTAAAAGAGATTTGATATAGAGAAAATATAAGTCTTGCACATACAGTTGTAGTGTACAGTATTACATTAATTGTATATCAACCTTATATAAACTTCCTATTCTTGATGGTTGAAAATTGGTTCATTTTGTAGTTTTGTTGAGTTGTTAGTAATTCTGATATCATCAGCAAACTTAGACAAGTTGTTCTATACTGTCATTACCAACTTTCTCATAAAGTGAACAAATATTTTGAAACTTGACTCTTTCAGTGAAACTCAACATTCATCATGAGACATGGATCAGTTAGTATGGCATACCTCAAGCCCACTTTTGGGCTGAATGAATGGTTTCATGTAGGTACGGTACTGTATATATATGTATATCAGTCTTGCATTGTGTTATTAATCTGAAACCAGCTGACTAATGTGATTTAGGTAGAAGAATAGATAGAGTAGTAATAATAATAATAAGAAGAAGAAGAATTAATAATTATATTATTATTATTATTATTATTATTATTATTATTATTATTATTATTATTATTATTATTATTATTATTATTATTATTATTATTATTATTATTATGTGGCTATTTCCATCAAAAAGCCTTTCCATTGCCTCCACCTGGGTGCTTGCATGCCACTTTGATGTTCTAGTTTTGGTGATAGGTTATGCCACGGAGTCAACTATAGGGTTTCCCATATAAACGCACGGTGTTTGTACTTTGCTCTACGGCAGTAGCCTCAGCCAAAATTATGTCGCGTGTGGCTGCCCTGTTTAAACATGTATACAATCTTGTATGAAGTCTTACCTTATAAGAGATGCTGGAAGTGTCGTCCTTCCTGGGTTATACAGGCATTGTATCTGGTAACCACATTCTGGTGACACAAGTGAGTTCTGGCACTGTAATGTTTATGATTTCATTCGTTATATTTTCCTTCAATTCCTCCATTGTATGAGGATTTGTTTGATGCGCTTTTTCTTTCAGTTTACCCCCCCTTCCCAAAAGTAGAAATCACACACTGTTAGGTCAAGATTTACACCAATGTCATCTAGCTTTTCCTCTGTTAAAATTGCTTGTATATGCACATGTTTTTTATTGAGCACTGAGCTAGCAGTTTCAAATTGATTTACAGCTACATGAATCTATACTCATGAAGGTGGCACTTCACCAGGAAATTGCTGAACAAATGCATTGTGTACCTGTCAAGCCGACTTGTACTTAAAATGACTTTTATATATGAAAATACGGTGTTGCAATGATATAACTGTCTCACCATGTTAACGGCTGAGATGCAGACTGATGACTGTTGCTTGTGAGTTCAAACACGTACACGCTGCTTGCAAGGTCAAGAACTATGTGCGTGCCTCCAGTACTGCAGGGTATGTACGGGAGTGTAAAAATGCTGCTTGGATGGTCTTATTTTATATGGGAGATCCTGTAGATGTAGCATACCTATTAGCAAAAGCAAGAACTGTATTTTGATAGATATGAATGCCGGGAGAATATATATATTTTTTTGCTATTTGCTTTACGTCGCACCGACACAGATAAGTCTTATGGCGACGATGGGAGAGGAAAGGCCTAGGAATGGGAAGGAATCGGCCGTGGCCTTAATTAAGGTACAGCCCCAGCATTTGCCTGTTGTGAAAATGGGAAACCACGGAAAACCATCTTCAGGGCTCCCGACAGTAGGGTTTGAACCCACTATCTCCCGGATGCGAACTCACAGCTGCGCGCTCCTAACCGCATGGCCAACTCGCCCGGTCGAGATAATTTTATCATGTGAACACATAATATATTCATCAGGTGACAGAAATTATATAACTTGCTATGATATGGTCAAACACATTTTTGAATATATTTCAGTGATCTATTCTGATGAATTTATATAAAAACAAGTTGTATGTTTGTCAATCGGCCATCACTGACTGTCATATTCCTTACAAGGTGCTACCAGCTGGACCAAGAACTTTTTATAGGGGATGGATTTACTCTTAAAAATTCAACCAACCTTGGGATGAACGAATGTCTGATTTTGGGCTCATGAAATGCAGTTTCTGACATATCAATCAATGAATCAATCTGTGGTAAGGATTACAAGTTGAAAAATTGTGTACGAAAGGTGTGAAAATTTGCATGGTGGGTAGCAAAATGACCAACTGTCTGTGATCGTTGATGATTTTATGTGTAGTTGGTGAGACTTCATTGGAATAGATAATTCATAATTTTGTCACTTTCCTTGCAGAAGCAATGAACAGATCATTTCCTTCTCTGGCAGCATCATACTATGAGATAGAGGTATAAAAATTACTGTTTCTTTATGAAAAGTGACTTAATTATGAAATCCTTGTAGAAAATAGAATGTAGTGCTTTACGACTGTTATGACAATAAACAGGTCATCTTATTGAAGCACCTTCAACCATCTTCAGTTATGTATGAATATAATTTGTAATCTTTTAGAATGTAATGCTTCACGACTGTTATGATAATAAATAGGTCATCTTATTAAAGCACCTTCAACCATCTTCAGTTATGTCTGAATATAATTTGTAATCTCTGAAGCCATCTCTTTTCACTTTTGACTCAGTTTTTATAACTGTTAAATTCTTCATTCTGCTAAAACTAAGACTGAAGAACCTAACAATTATAAATGAATGTAATTGGTTTAAGGCACTCCAACAAGGTAACTTGTTCACCACAAAAACTGTAGTGATGCCATTATCTTTCCATTCTTATTTCTTGTCACTCTGTCATGGACATCAGCTGTGAAGAATATGTTGAAAAATATTTATATAAGGTATGTAGAAGCCAATGAACATAAAATATTTCAAAAATGTTGCTAACATATTTAAACAATCAATTTGGAACTTTATTTTTGTATGAACCTCATAATTTTTAAAATATCTAACTTTAGACAGGGTTATAGCTCCAATATCTACATTTATTTATTTTTTCCTTAACCATTGTATGTACAGTATGTCTACCCGTAAGACCCGTTTCTTGATACAGGGTTAGGAATGAGGTGAGGAAATTATATGGCATGTTTTCATGGCTTAATGCCCTTCTTGGCACCAACGTCAGTAGAGGAGCTGTGAAGATGAAATGAATGGTGGTGAAAATTGGGTAAGGAGATGGAAGGAATCTGCTGTGGTCTGTGAATAGAAACTGTCCCAGCATTTGCCTGGAAGTGAAAATGGGAAACTATAGAAAACCATTCTCAGGACAGCCAAAGGTGAGCTACAAATCCGCTCATCTCCCAATACAGAGTTAGCTCTCTAGCTATTGCTCGTTAACATGCGCGGCCACTCCTCTCCATTTCTTTAACCATTAATTTATATATAAACAGTGTGCAGGAAAACCTTGTTTCCTAAATTAAAGGAGTGTTAGAGTGTACAAATACAAGCATTGTGAACATTGGAACCATAGGTCTGCAGTGATTAGGTTTGGGGCTACATGTGCTTAAAGATCTAAGACTGAATGCCAACCTCCCAGGCACTCGAGCATAAACGTGTCATACTGTTTACATTTTAGCTGCACACTATGAACAAATCTACAGTACCTCAGAGTGGATGTTCAAAATGTCTCCCTCCAACTTGGCAGCACAATTCGCATCGACACAGCATTGATTTGTGTATTCTGTGGAAAATTCCTAGCGCTTCTCGGACACCTCAACGATCTGCAAGACTACAACACAAGAAAGACAGAAAGAAGGTCATGATGACAGTGCCTCAGCAAAAACAGTGTGGCTCGTTTACATTCGAGCTTCTGACAGGTAGGCAGCCGAAACTAATCACCACAGACCTATGGTTCCTGTGTTCACAATACTGGCATTTGTACCATCTAACCAAAACCAAACCCCGTGGTGCAACAGCCCCGATGGCCATGGCCTACAAAGCGACCATTGCTCAGCCTGAAGGCCTGCATATTATGAGGTGTCGTATGGTCAACACGACGAATTCTCTCGGCCATTATTCTTGGCTTTCTAGACCGGGGACGCTATCTTACCATCAGATAGCTCCTCCATTGTAATCATGTAGGCTGAGTGGACCTTGAACCAGCCCTCATATCCAGGTAAAAATTCCTGACCTGGCCGGGAATAAAACCCGGGATCTCCGGATAAGAGGCACTGCCGGGCAGGCTGTACCACCTAACACTTCTTTAATTTATAAAACAAAGTTTTTCTGCTGCCTGTATGTACCTATACAGTACGTGCGTGTGATCACATGCATGAATTGTTCTGTACATTTAGTCTGTCTGTTATAAGAATATTTTTGATCAGAGTGCAGGATTGAAGTGCATGACCAATTTCAGAATGATATATTGAACAATTCCACCAAGGTTTCACAAATCCTGAGAATCAGTCTCTTTTCCTGGTAAATTGTTTATATTTCCTTTCACTTCCAAGTATCTGTTAAGGATGTTAATATCCCCTGGCATATGTAAAAATTCTATCAATAACCTGGACTGTTTTACTTATTACAGATAAAAGCCAAGAAGCTGGACTTTATTTCACATCATCTGACAACAGACAATCAACTTTCTCGAGTGTATGTGGAAAACAGAGTGACTTATCAATGATAGTAAATAACTTCAACATCCAGGAGAACTTTCCAAGGCAGTTTGAACTAAGAATGTGTGAGAATGAACAGAATAAAGAATTTCTATCTCAGAACACAGAATGTCAGAATCAATTAATTAGCACATACTCAGCGTACAAAAGGAATCGAGGCAACGGTTCCATTGCCTGTCCAGATTGTAACAGAGTGTATCGGTATCGTGAAAGCATGCTCAGACACAGGCGTCTGGAGTGTGGAAAGGAACCTCAGTTTCAGTGTCAGATTTGCCCCCAACGAACTACCCAGATGAGCAGTTTGCGAACTCATATGCTAAAAAAGCATGGTGTTAAAATGTTGTAGACTGTAGTGCACTTTTTCATTATGATTGTTTCTCTGTTGTTAGAATATGAAGATATTTTGTTAGAAATAAATAATTTAAAATTTTGAACTTCAACATATTATAATTCATTTGTATGGCATGCTTTTTTCAATGCAGTTTATAACATCCTTTTTCTTTGTGCATTTTTTAGGAATTATCCATTTTTCCCACCATAATTATATAGAAAGGGGAAAGAGTGGAAAAAAAAAAAAAATACTGCTCTAAGAAGCAAATTAATTTTGTATTCATCATGCATGTCTTTAAGTATCAAGAATTTCAGAATTTGAGCCAGTTCAGATGTTGACTGCTATAGGATGAGTTTATGAATTATCAAATGATTCCCTAAGCTGTGCATTTTTGGCTCCTGCTGGTAAATTTGTAATCTGCCACCAAATATTGGCATGTACAATTTAATGGTACATTCTTTGCACCAGTTTCGACTATACTGTAAGATAATGGGCACCACCTTCTAAGTTCTAGCACTTTTCCAGCCTAGCACCCCAGATAAACTGTATGTGTTAATGCAACATTAACCCTACAACAAAAGGAAAAAAGATGGTTCTGCCATTTTTGGACTGACAAAGAACATATCCCACTTCAAGGTCAGGAAGGCACAATGTATGTGATACCATTGAATATCAGTAAATCAAGCAGAAACATTGCTCCATGTAATAGATACTTTTTATTTTGCCTTTGGCATATTTAATTTACAAGTAATACATATTTCGTTTAGATCGACTAAATATCATCAGGTACACTGTTTTGTTTGGGTAGAAATTCATAAAAGTACAGAAGCATATTATTCCATATGAATCTTAAAACAATCTCTATCATTTTAAAATGATATCATCATCATCATCATCATCATCATCATCATTATTATTATTATTATTATTATCATTTTCATCATTTTAGGAAGGCTTGGCTTGTGCCGGTAACATAATGGGCTGACTCGGCCTAAGCAAGGAGTCACCCTCTTGATTATGAAACTACAGGTACATATATGTACAAATATTTACAACAGAAATAATTACAACATATACATTTATACAATAAATACAAACAACTTCAGACTTCTTATGTCCCCGTTTTGGTTCTTCAGTATTACTGGAACTGCGGCCTAGATCTTCATGCTGTTTGGCGTGAGTCAGAGGAAAAGTCGTTCCTAGGAACTTCCTCACAATGTGGCAAGTGCTCAGGAGGGTGGCTTTCTGTAGTTCTACGTATGTGTGATGATGCAGGTTTAATGCGGCCAGAGAGCTGTGCAAGCATTTTGGAATAACACCGGTACATGATATTACTATTGGAACTGTGGTGACTGATTCTAGTTTCCACAGACGTTGTATTTCTATTGCCAGTTCTGTGTATTTTGATATCTTTGTGGCTATTGTTGTTTGCAGATTGGAGGTATTTGGACAAGCAATTTCTATAAGGGATGCGGATCTTTTTGATTTATCGATTAGAATAAAATCTGGCCTATTGTTGCTGAGCGTGACATCGGTTATGACTTCTCGGTCCCATAGTAGTTTATATGAAGAGTTTTCGAGAATGGGTGGAGGTGTATATTTCCAATATGCAGTTGATGACTGAAGAAATCCACATTTTACAGAAAGTTTCAGGTGAATGATTTTTGCTACCTGATCATGTCGGTGCTTATAATCGGTGTTGGCCAAGTGTGGGCAACCAGAGATGATGTGCTGTATGCTCTCTGTAGTTCTGGAACAGCGGCGGCAGTTGTCTGAGACAACTGTTGGATCCTTCATGATAAATCTACGGTAGTTCCGTGTAGCAATTACTTGATCTTGGATGGCCAGAACAAATCCTTCTGTTTCTGGGAAAAGACCGGAGTAGGTCAGCCAAGCGTGCGACGCAGGTTTGTCGATATGAGGCTGATCCAGTTCATGGGGGTATTTCCCGTGAAGAGGTTTTTGCTTCCACATGGCCATATTCATCTCTTTTGTAGGTGGGGTAGAAACAGGCATTTCTGGCGACGACAGATTGAGAGGTGTATAGTTTATATCAGCTCTGCAAACAGCATGATGAAGACACAATGTATCAGCTCTCGAGTGGAAATATTCTCTTAGACTTGATATCAGATTGCTATGTAAATTGACAATGGATAAGAAGCCCCTACCACCTTCTGATCTCGGGAGTGTAAGACGTTCGGTTGCAGATTTAGGATGGTGCATATGGTACCGGGTGAGTGAAACTGCTGTTTTCGTTTGTAACTGCTGAAGTTCTGTTTGGGTCCATTTTATGATACCAAAGGAGTATGTGAGCAGTGGTACGGCATACGTATTGACTGCTTTGGTAAGATGTTTAGCTGTCAGTTTTGATGATAGTACCTTGTTGAGACGTGTTATATATTGTTGCGTGACATTTCTCTTGATGTCGGCATGTTTCATACGAGTGCTCTGATGAAAACCGAGGTATTTGTACATTTCTTCTTCCTCCAGCTGTTGTATGGATTCGTCGCTTAAACTCGAAGGTGTCCCTTGTGCTGAGTAGGATCCTCTGATGACAGTTTGGGTTTTGCATTTGTCCAATCCAAACCGCATGCCTATATCTGAAGAAAACGTCTTGGTAATTGAGAAGAGATGTTGGAGATGGGGTTTGGTAG
The DNA here is from genome assembly GCF_040414725.1 of Anabrus simplex. Classification (NCBI taxonomy): domain Eukaryota; kingdom Metazoa; phylum Arthropoda; class Insecta; order Orthoptera; family Tettigoniidae; genus Anabrus; species Anabrus simplex. The sequence continues at coordinate 671,172,027 of NC_090265.1, forward strand.
AGGCATACAGCTTAATGTCATCCATATAGAGTAGGTGGCTGATTTTTAATAGCTCTTCTCGCTTATTCTTAATGCTAAATCCATACCCACTTGTGTTCAGTAGGTAGGAAAGTGGATTTAATGCCATGCAGAACCATAATGGACTCAGTGAGTCCCCTTGGAAGATCCCTCGTCGTATTGGTATGGGTCTCGTTGCAACACTACAGTTTCTTAGAGAAACGTGAAGTGAGGTGTTCCAGTCTGCCATTACCGTCTTCAGGAAGTGAATGATTGAGGGGTCAACTTTATATAGTTCCAGAACATGTATGAGCCAAGTGTGTGGTTACTGAATCAAAGGCCTTTTGGTAGTCAATGAAGCATGTGTATAGGTTCCTGGATTTATGGTGTGCTTGTTCCAGGACCACAGTGTCGATAATCAGTTGCTCCTTGCTCCCCTTGGTATTCTTCTTGCAACCCTTTTGCTCAACATACAAGACAAAACTAGGAATTTCCAGTTCAAATATGGTGCTATAAGAAGACAGTTCACATTCTACGTTCTAAGTTATGGGAAAAACAAAAAAAGAATAAAGATATTTTCTAGTCATCAATTATAATACGTTTTTAGACATGTTTACTAACCATAAGTTTTAACCAAAATAGATATAGCTAAGTTCTTAATCTGCACCCCCTCACCCCTTCCTGTGATAGTAACATGTACTTTTTTCTTACTGTTTGATAAATAGGTGATCAAGTGGGAATGGATTGGACCTCTTCAGAAACCAAGAACCTGAGACAGAACATTTATCATTGGGACATACCTTCAGAGTGCAGTGATAAGCAATTTTATAAATGCTCCAGATGTGGAAAAGGCTACTCGTGGAAGACATCTCTTTATAGACATTACCATGAATGTGGAAAGGAACCACGATTTTTGTGCTCTTACTGCCCATACAAATCTTACTACAAGTCCAACGTGGCTCGTCATATGAAAAAGAAACATAAAAAAATTATTTAAAAGGAATATTTCTGATTAAATGTTGGTATTTATATAAAAAGATTGATTGATTGATTGATTGATTGATTGATTGATTGATTGATTGATTGATTGATTGATTGATTGATTGATCGATTGATCGATTGATGGACTGATCGATTGATCGGTCGGTTGGACGGACGGACGGATATGTTTGGGGTTATGGCCCTCTCTTACACTTAACACATACTAAGAAGTACAGAAACTTCGGAAAACATGGTGATAGGTAAAAAATCTGAAATCCTAAGACTAACTGGAAGGGAATTCCATAGCCTCACACCAGACATTTGAAAGGATTGGTTGTATGAGAGGAGGATACAGTAAGGTAAGGTAAGGGTGTATTCTGTCCGAAGCCAGGTCCGAACCTCCGCATAGGTGTGCCTGAGCCTGAGTTTACGTATAGTAGGGTGCCCAGTTCCTTTCTGCTCCTCCATTCCCTTACCCCTCAACAACAGCGCGCTGCAACGCATCCAAATCTTGACCACGCCCAATGTTGCTTAATTTCAGAGATCTGATGGGATCCGTTGTTTCAACACGGCTATGGCCATTGTCAGAGGATACAGAGTTTTGATTAATTCAACAGTCAAAATACGAGAGTCACAATGTGAAGATGATATAGTTTATTGATTTTTAAGCAGAGTGTTTTATAGTAGGATGATAAATGCGTTGAAAATTGAAGTGAAAATATAAACGTAATGGACAAGTTCATTATTATAATTAGTACAATTATTACAACATATCAGTAATTAATTGTGGGAAATTTCAGCAAAGGAAAGTGAATTATCCTAAAGATGCTTGTTATGTGCTCACTCCAGCCTAATTTTTCACTTATGATAATCCCAAGAATTTTTTACAGACTCCTGAAATTTATTTATTTCGTATGGCATATAGAAGGTACAAAGAAACTATATATATACTTGAATCACATAGAACAACAATCGGACAAAGGATCAAATATAACTTACAGTTTAATGTCCAGAGAATTTAGCCTGTTCACTGCCTCTTTACTTGTTGCATGAAGTTCATGCTATCCTCCCTGGAAGCTCCGAAGTGGGCACATCATCACAACATGGTGGACTGTCCAATGAGGGCTGGAATTTCCCCCCACTTGTGGAACCAGAAGTTGCATCTTCCAAGCACTCTGTTCTTTGAAGCCCAGATTCTTCATGGTAAGTTGAACACAAGTTTCCCACAGGGGTCGGATATCAACCCTAGCTGGTCGGGGTTTGAAGCAGCCCACTCTCCCCTCCAGGCATTATTCATGTTGTACTGTGATTCAACCAGCCTCTTTCCTAGTTGTCGTGATGGATGTCGAGATTTTAATCTTCCATGCTTCTGAGGGCTGCAGTCCTGATGAATCGGCAAGAGTGTATTTGCAGTACATTTTAACCATTCCTTCTTCAGAGCAATTAGCCTTCGAAGGTGAGGAATTTGGATGTTAGTTAATACTGGCAGCAATTTAAGTGGTATGGATTTGAGTGTGCCAGACACTGTCCTCATGGTATCATTCAGCTGGACATCAACTTTTGCTGTGTGTGCGCTGTTGATCCATACAGGGCTGCAATATTCTGCAGTTGGGTATACTAGGGCAATAGCTGTTGTTCGGAGGACATTAGCATTTGCTCCCCAACTAGTGCCACTGAGTTTGTGAAGGATGTTTTTACATGTTTTAACCTTTGCTGCTGTTCTGCTGAGGTGTTCTTTACACGTCAAAGAGCGATCCAGCACAATACCTAAGTATTTTGGATGAGCACAGTATTTCAGCTGTTGGCCTCTGAATTGAACTTATGGAATGTAATGGGTCTGAGGATGTCGTGTATACTTTTGAAGAGTATTAATGTGCATAGCTGAAATTTTTCAGGTGAAATTTCAATTCACAGATGTTACTTACGGAATTTGTAACGTTAAAATTGTTGGATTGTTAACTGGCACATTGCAGTTTATGTTAACGGCCATTGCTCATTCTATTTACTGTTATTATTTAATGCTGTTGTTTTGGTATACTTTGTCATGTTCAGCTACCCTTAAATTCCTCCTCCCCACTTATAGCACTCCAGCCCTGATAGGCCTTGGCCTACCAAGCGATCACTGCTCAGCCTGAAGGCCTGTAGATTAAGAGGTGGCATGTGGTCAACACAAACAATCCTCTTAACTGTCATTTTTGGCTTTCTAGACCAGGGCCGCTATCTCACCGTCGGATACATCCGCAGTTATTCTCACGTAAGCTGATTGGACCCCAAACTTGTCCTCCAAACAGGTGGCTGGAAATTGAACCAAGGCCTTCGGGTAAGAAGCAGACTCATTATCCCGAGACCGAGGGTCTAGCTCCTTATAAATTAGGAACTGATAAATAAATTAAAATTTGTGCCTTGTTTAACAAAGCTGTTCAACATATTGATTGAACCAAGTGAGCTGGCTGCATGGTTCAGGATGTGTAGCTGTTAGCTTGCATCTGAGAGATGGTTGATCCCATGGGTATAATTTGAGCATTTTGAGTGTGTGGGGGAGAGGGGGGCAGTGATCCATGGCTCCTCCCTACAAAATTATTGTTAATATTCTCTTTCCTTGAATATTCTACGTCAATCACTTTAATTTGACAAGCAAACCTCTGTAAAGTAAAGAATATTCACGCAGAATTAAAAAGTCGTCGGTGGATGCAGAGTGGGTCTCGGCCCATAAGTGGCCATGGCTGGTCTATGGTCCAACAGCTCTGCACTCAGATCGGCCAACCAAGCAGAGGAGGGGAGGTCACTGCTATACCGTGGCTCTACGCCTCTGCACTCGGGAGACGGGACAGGGCTGGACCTCACGGATGGCCCCAACCGTCGGCTGTCCTGAGAATGGTTTTCCATGGTTTTCCATTCTCTTGCACTAAGGCGAATGCTGGGACAGTTCCTAGTATAGGCTATGGCCACCAACCCCCTCACCTTCTCTGTGCATCTCCTTCACTGTAACAATCTCCCGGCCTGAGAGACAGCGTTACCATAAGAGACCTCCCTCTTCAGGGGAGAAATGAAAACATTTTTTAGTATAGTAGTAATTAAAAAGTAGACCTAATTCAAATGTATTTGATACTTGGCATGTTTTTATCTGTAAAAGTTGCTTTTTTTTTTTTTTTTTTGCTAGAGGCTTTACATCATACCGACACAGATAGGTCTTATGGCAATGAGGGGATAGGAAAGGGCTAGGAGTTGGAAGGAAGTGACTGTGGCCTTAATTAAGGTACAGCCCCAACATTTCCTGTGAAAATGGGAAACCACGAAAAACCATCTTCAGGACTGTCGACAATGGGATTCGAACCCACTATCTCCCGGATGAAAGCTCAGAACTGCGTGCCCATAACCACATGGCCAACTCGCCCGGTATCTGTAAAAGTTAAAAAAATCAAGCGGATAACATGGACCAAGACCTAACCTTTTATTTTACATAATCTGATCACATCGTATTTTTACACAAAATGAAGTCTTCTCTTTCGATTTGAATTAAAGTCATTAGTTACTTCTGAAATGGCAACATCAGTACTACTTCTGATAGCCAAAAAGCCTAAGAGGATAACCTCTCCTGAATGATCGTGTTCCTACAGTACGTTTTTAAACGCCGGCACGCGTGAAAAATACCTCTCACAGGTTGCTGAATTAGCAGCATTTTAATTAGAATGATGGAGAGAGGTAAAATTGAACAATATTAGACATTATTTTTATCAACATTATGTAGGAAGCCTATACAATTTTGCAATGATCATTTCGTTCCAGTGAGCTAAATTAAAACTGAGTAATAAAAAATGTAGTTATAAAATATATATTCAAGTCTGTAATATTACAAAAAATTGAATTCCTTCAAAATTTTGGGGAGGTAACTGCCACCCCTTGCCTCCTCCGAATTGCACCTATGGTTGATTTGAACCCCACTATTAGTAGCCCTGAAGATGGTTTCCAGTGGTTTACCATTTTCACACCAGGCAAATCCTGGAGATGTACCTTAATTAAGGCCACATTCACTCTCTTTCTTATCCCATCATCGCCAGAAAACCGGTTTGATTTGGTATGACATTAAACCAATAGTAAAAAAAAGTACATGAATGAATGATGGTGATTATTATTTTATTTATCGTATAGTATATACGTAACTATATACATTATGAAATATAAATAGCAAGACCGAGACTTGTGCCTTTCATCAGAAAAACTGGGAAGCTAATGGGCAGCTATGTGTAAAACACTGTTTTTCTCCAAATTATTTGGGAGTTACCATCGACCAGGCTCTAATATACAAGAATCACTGCATCAGTACGGGGCAGAAGGTCTCACTCTACAACATCCATCAGAAACCTAGCTCTAGTAAATGAGATCAGAGATGGGAAGTGTACAAGAAAAAAGTAATCGGGATGAATTACAGTTACCTGAGAAATATTTTACTCAGGTACAATTACAAATTGCTTTTTCAACTGTAGATCATTCCATGTAAGGAAAACAGTATTGCTCTTATGGACCTACAAGGAGTGAACACATCCCCTCTTAGACACCCATAATTACTCGTGATTACGGAATATTATAATGTAATTTATATTGTATCATGAAAGAAAGAAGGATAAGGCATTGTTTACCCATGCATTATTAAAATAACCACTGAAGCTTTTCTATTTCATAAATAAATTTGCAGGGAGGAAGCACAATGGCAGGAACAGCCATCGCTTTGTTGCCTCCCTTAATTTTCCTTCTGCGTTTCTGTGGTATATGTAACACATAATCCACTACTCTGTGAATCCTTTTGTTCCAGTGAGCTAAATTAAACTGAGTAACAAAAAACGTTGTTATAAAATGTATATTCAAGTCTGTAATATTACAAAAAATTGATTTCCTTCAAAATTTTGGGGAGGTAACTGCCACCCCTTGCCTCCTCCGAATTACGCCTACGGTTGATTTGAACCCCACTATTTGGAATGACATTAAACCAATAGCAAAAAAAAAAAAAAAAGTACATGAATTAATGATGGTGATTATTATTTTATGTTTAACCTCCGAATTACGCCTTTGGTTGATTTAAACCACACTGTTAGTAGCCCTGAAGATGGTTTCCAATGGTTTCCCATTTTCACAACAGGCACATCTCAGTGGAAGATAGAGGAAGGAGAAAGCAAACACTTAAGGATCTTTGGCGAGAGTGCAAACAGGAGGGCATTAGTCTGCATGACAGAAGGGCAGGTGGATTGTGAAAACATTGCCCAGTACACTGTTGTAGAGAAGTTGTTCATTTATATGTTGCTTATTTTTTTTAGTCTTTATATCGGTGCATACTTGTTTTGTTTGAATGATCTTTATGCAATTAATTAGCCTACATGTGCAATTTCTTTCTGTAACATTAATACAGTGATTTATTTACATTATGGATGAGGCCAATGAAGAAACAAAAGTAAACTGTGTTTAATTTGCAGCTTATTTTCTTCCCCCTTTTATCTTGAACTTAAAAACTGAGTATCACAAATTTACTTGCCATCATTTTCCTGTGATGCTGTTGATTAGAGCCCTTCGATACGGCAATCCTGTTGTCATAAGAACAATAGTGTTTTCTTAACATGGAATGATCTATAGTAATCAGTAAAATTACAATTTCTCTACAAAACACTAGTCTTAAAGTAATCACCAACATTTTTCTTTCGCATGGGGCTGGAATAATACAAAATTTTGCAAGGAGAATGTATCATTTTTTGCGTGAATTTTCTTTAACATAGAGACATTAATTGGCTGTCACCTCTAGGTGGGACTACACATGACAGCCTTGCAAATTGATCTTTTTCCCACAATTTGTATTTTAGTTAATTTCAAATAATTTTTCATTTATTTTACAAATAAAATAATTGTAACTCACTTTGGGGACAACCATTACATTCATAAATTTATATACCTGGGAGAAATTTTCACTGCAGTAAAAATGAAAAGGAGGTATAAAAAGAGTGAGTAAGGAGGATGGAGATGGCCTTCAGACCATGCCATGACACATACAAGTCCATTTCCATTTAAGCCTAATTAAGACATCATTGCACAGTGGTCAGAATGGAGTGCCTTTATGGAGCAGAAACACTGACTAGGTTGACAGACTCAGACCTAGAAAAGAGAGAAAGGAAGTTCCTTCGAAAAATCTTGGGTTCAGAGAATTTGCAAAATGACCAACATACTATGTGGTCGAGATGAAACAAGGAACTCTATAAAACTATCGAAATATTTTGATGAACGACGATGACTGGCCTTTTATGGACACTATAAAGGATGAATCAAGAGAGGTTGGCCAACAAAATACTCCTTCTGAACATGGTTTTCCGTGGTTTTCCATTTTCACACCAGGCAAATGCTGGGGCTGTACCTTAATTAAGGCCACGGCTGCTTCTTTCCAACTCCTACGTCTTTCCTCTCCCATCGTTGGCATAAGACCTATCTGTGTCGGTGCAACGTAAAGCCACTAGCAAAAACAAAACAAAAAAACAACTCCTTCTTCATGAAAAGTGTTAAATACAGCCTGGGTGACTTACTTCTTCTTATGACGCCGTCTCCCTTCGAAGGTTGGCGATCCAATTGATTATGAGTACACGCGAAACGGGTGACTTACACAAGTGCATAAAGTCCTAGCAGAAGTGGGTGTCAAGGAGGAAGAGACACAGGACAGAACAACATTCAGGAGAAAGGTTGGGGGAGTGAGGGTTGCACCTGAAAAGCCACAGGCCAAGTCTCGGAACATCTCGGTGGAAGAAAGAGAAAGGAGAAACCAAACGCTTAAGGATCTTTGGCAAGAGTGCAAACAGGAGGGCATTAGTCTGCATGACAAAAGGGCAGGTGGATTGTGAAAACATGGCCCACAGATGGCCATATCGATGAATGAATGAAAATAATTGGTTCTGAAACGTCTGTGGCGCTAAGTACATCTTTGCATTTACTGAAAGATTGCCCTACAGAGGCACTTGAAGGAATACCTACAGTATATTTAATTTTAAGAACATCATTGGGGTAAGTATGATGTCCTTGCAAGTACTGGAGAGGTAAGAAAGCACCTCATCCAGCCCTAGTGAAGCTAATAGTTTTGCTGTAGAAGAACTGAAAACCGAGTGAATGGTTGTGTGGTTTGGATCATGTAGCTGTCAAATTGCATTAAGGAGATAGTGGATTTGAACCCCACTGTCGACAGCCCCGAAAATGGTTTTCCGTGCTTTCCCATTTTTACACCAAGGAAATGCTGGATCTGTAACTTAATTAAGATCGCAGTCGATTCCCTCCTGCTCCTAGCCCTTTCCTATCCCATTGTCACCATAAGATCTATCTGTGTTGGTGTGACATAAAGCAGATTGTAAAATAAAAGGGCTGAAAAAGTTTTTGTCATCATCATTTGAGGCTATCAGTGCAATAGTATCCTAAGCAACATTTTTGAATGACTTGTGATATCTGACTATAAAAACACTTTATGGCCTAAACTCAGTGTCTAAAGTAACCAAAGCCATCTACCAACAACACTCATGATGTGTTAGCACAACAACATGTTTGTGCACTGGATTCCGATACCAAAAAGGGCTGTTATCGCACTTGTCCAAAAATGTTGGTTAGGCCACTATTGCACTGATAGCTGATTTACTTTCCCTGTTTTTGCTTCTGTGTGATGTATATCGGTTACTAGAATGTAACAATTACAATTTTTTTTTGAGGAAGTAAATTACAAATAATCCGATTACTTTTACTCAATTACTTCCCAATTCTGAATGGAATGCACATCCAACTGTGTTGAGGTTGTCAGCTCTTAGGTTTTCCATGGCAGAATATGCAAGCCCTGTGTGGTTTTGCTCAGCCCCCACAGAGCTCTCAATGCACCCTGCAGAGTGGTTACAGGATGCCTGAAAACAACCCCAACTTTACTGCCTGACTTGTATTGCTCCACCTGATATAAGGCAAGAGATTGCAGCAAGGTACAAGAGGACGAATATCCGATGGAGACTTGACATCTGACTAATGTCAGAGGGATTCATGCTTCACAATTCTTGTCTTATTGTGTATGATTTGGATTGGGGAGTGAAATAAACATATTTTAAGATGAAATGAATGTTGAATTCCCCATGGTGCAATACTTGGCCTACCAAGTGACCGCTGCTCAGCCTGAAGGCCTGCAGATTATGAGGTGTCATGTGGTCAACACAACAAATCTTCTTGGCTATTACTCTTGGCTTTATAGACCAGGGCTATCTCACTGTCAGATAGCTCTTCAATTGTAATCACGTAGGCTGAGTGGACTTTGAACCAGCCCTCAGATCCAGGTAAAAATCCCTGACCTAGCCGGGAATCGAAGTAAAGCAATATTACACACAAGAGAGTGTTGAAGAATTGACTGGTACCCATTCTACAGTATATATTGTATTGTAAGTTTGAAATAATGTAGGTTAATACACCTGATTTATAACATATATTTGAATGATGGCTTATGCTTAGAAACATATTCATATTTTCTGTTTCACAAATGAATATGAGTTTTAAATTAATCTGTATTATGTAGGGTTCAAAATGAATTAGAGGGACCAGAATACTGTATCAATGCATAAATCTGTAGTTATTTGTATAACTCTTATGAACTTTATGTTAGTTCAACTTTCTATAATGGAAATGTTTGTAAATGAACAAGACATTCCAAACATTAATTGTGAATAAGTCATAGGTATTAAATGACTAACAGTTTATGTCTATTTGTGGATATAATATTGTAGTGGGTTGTCAGGATCTTTGGGTTAAAATTACTTCTGAGAGAGGTAGTGTTATTTATATTGACTACATTTATTAGACTACTAGCTGGTGTACCTGTGCTTCGCTACGGAATTCTACATTGTATACAGAATCAAGCTGGGCAGTTTTCATTGTAATGGCAGACACTCACTTTCCACCAGCCTTTTTACGTCCTCAGAGAGACTGTGGTTTTCCCAACAGCAACATAGGTCATTACAATGATGTCAGTAGGAATGTTGCAATTAAAAACAATGTTATCATATGAAATATTCAGTCAAATGAAAAACTGCACATTTTCTCACTTTTAACTAACAGTACTGCACTGCCGATCTAACGGTCCAAAGTTCCAGGCCACAGACAACCGTTAAGTATGCACACTGCTCGTTCCAATCAACACCTCAGAGTAGGTATCGAATAGCTGGAATACTTAGATAAACTAGTGTGTTATGTACCAGCAGGTACCAGTAATATCAGAACATTTATGAACAAGAGAAATGGCATGCTAAAGAAGGAAGTTACCTATTTCCCCAGCTACTTCCCACCAATGATCGGGTAGGCTGTTATACTTAGTAAGCAGCAGATTGGAGATGAATGGCAGCAGAAGAGAGAAAGAACATCACAACAAACAATGGTCACTGTAATGTTATTGTTGATCAGTTTAATGAGCTTTCAATATTGTAGGCCTTCACATTTAGTTTTCTTCCGACTCAGTGATACTAGGGCATCTAATGTAAAGGGGGTTCTCCTTTCTTTCATGACTCCCTCTTGTCTCATTCTTCAAGCGATCATTCCTTCATGATTTTCTTCAATTTTTATAATCATCTTCACAACTGTCCTTGTTGATATGGACTGGTGACTACGCGGTTTTACACCTTAAGACAATCATGACAAAATCCATCGCCAGTTAACACGATTGAACAATATTTCCATGTTGGTGATGAAAGGGACTAAGCAACGAAAGTCTAAATTCATGAATTCCCTTATCATAGTCTTCCCCCTGTGGGTGGGGGCGGTAGAATAACAGCCACGGTATCCCCTCTCTGTCGTAAAAGGTGACTGAAATGGCCCCAGGGGGGCTCTGAACGTGTGAGCGCGGAGTGGTGACCACGGGGCCCTTAGCTGAGTCCTGGGATTGCTTCCACTTACTTGGGCTAGGTTTCTCACTTTCATCTATCCTATCTGACCTCCCTTGGTCCAGTCTTGTTCCTTTCTGACCCCGACATTATTATGTATGGAGGCCTAGGGAGTCTTTAATTTTTGCGCTCTTCATGGTCCTTGTCTTCCTCAGGCTGATAGCTTCATTTTTCCATTTTTTGCTCTCTGATTAGTGTTACAGTATATAGAGGATGGTTATCTAGTTGTTCTTCTTCTTAAAACAATAAGCACCACCACCACTCTTATCAGAGTTGGTACATTAAAACAGAATAAGGCATAAATGATCAGAAATTGTATTTTTTAAATAATATTTGTTATGTAGTACTTTTCGATAGTACCAATAACATATTTAAAAATTATGTTTTAGGCACCTTCCCCTAAACTACTACATCATCACGTATGAATAAAATTATTTATAGCCTAGACTGTAGTTCCTTATTTCCCAATTTTGCATACCAATTTTCATTAAATTCTGTTAACCCATTTTCTTGTGGCTTGGTGTTGATATGGACTTTGCAACAAAAATTCAAATTCATGAATATCTCTGTTATCATAGCCAGTATGGTAAAAATGTATAAGACATAAATGGTCGGAATTTGAATTTTTGTTGCTAAGTCCATATCAACACCAAGCCACGAGAAAATGGGTTAACAGAATTTAACGAAAGTTTTGTTATGCAGTATTTATCGATAGGATCCCTAGTAACATAAATATTTGAGAAGTAAAGTTTAGGTCTTCCCCTAAACTACCATTTCCCTCAGCGTGAATAAAATTATTTATAGCATAGATTGTAGTAGTTCATTCCCTGACTTTACATATCAATTTTCATTAAATTCTCTTCAGACATTTTCTCGTGATGCGTGTACATACATACATACATACAGACAGAAATGACGGGAAATTAAAAAAATAATTTCCTTGTTGCTGTGGACATGACTGATGCAGAAATACCATTCTTTGTACATTCTGAGCAATGTACAGACAAAACTCTCAGTTTATTTGTACTGTACATAGATTATTCACTATTTACAAGAGCACTCAAGTTTGAGTTTTTGTACTCATTCATTTGGCCAGCTTCACATCATTTCAGCATTTCAGATGTGTGCTTTACAACAGGGCCTCTCACAGAGCAGTTCACTCCACAGCACAACTAAGCCTGATGAATTAACTCACATGCCATGTGTATTCCAGAACAGCTAACACTTCCAAATTACACTTGGTTTACTCACTAAATGTCTCGTAACTGACTTTAAGACTCACTCGCAACTGTCATTTTTGGCTCCATGAAAGATTCTTTCAGTTTTCAATTCCAGCTCATTCCATTGTTGGCCATTTTTTCCAGGACCTCCTCCTTATTGCATGCTATAAAAATTCCTGGGCTATTGTTTTTTACCTACTGCACCAACATTGTAGCCGTCTGCTGCAAGCACCCCACTCCCCCTTCGCTACTTCTCCTCTATCTTTTGGCCTTTATAATCACAATATGGATATCTTCTTTAAGCTTGTGTAAGCCTATGTACCTTCTTTAACCCCTTATGCCCGTATGTCTTATATTTTCAGATGTCACTAAGTCCTGTTGTGTTTGTACGCCGGAACTCTCTCTCAACATGCATTTACTATAAGGATAGTGTACATTAATTGCAGCATTTAAGCTCTTAGTAACTCTTTGGCTCTATCACTTTCTAGAAAGTAGCATATATTTAGAGTAGATCATTCTTATCAAGACAAGGGGCCAGTGAACGGAAAGGCACAGTTGATCTAGCCACATATTCAGAAGTTATGAGGGACTGTGAGGATTGCAGTAATAGACAAGATTAAGGAGGACAGAGAGATCCACTTGTTCTCCAGAATATCTTAAATGAAACTAGACCTTCATTGGGTGACAATTTGCCTTTCAAGAACAAGATTAAGTTTTTCTCCCATTTATATGTATAGAACTCTGGCCTATGCTGATGACTTGGTCTTAATGACAGATTGTGCCGAAAGCCTGAAGTCTATTATCTTGGGACTTGAAAATAGGTGCAATGAGTATGGTATGAAAATTGGCCTTTCGAAGACTAAATTGATATCAGTATGTAAGAAATCCAAGAGAATTGAATGTCAGATTGGTGATACAAGGCTGAAACAGGTAGATAATTTCAAGTATTTAGGATGTGTGTTCTCTCAGGATGGTAGTATATTAAGTGAGATTGAATCAAGGTGCAGTAAAGCTAATGCAATGAGCTCGCAGTTACGATCACCAGTATTCTGTAAGAAGGAAGTCAGCTCCCTGTTTTCAGACCAACTTTGCTTTACGGGAGCAAAAGCTGGGTGGACTCAGGATATCTTATTCATAAGTTAGAAGTAACAGACATGAAAGTAGCGAGAATGATTGCTGGTACAAACAGGTGGGAACAATGGCAGGAGGGCACTCAGAATGAGGAGATAAAGGCTAATTTAGGAATGAACTCGATGGATGAAGCTGTATACAAAAACCGGTTTCGGTTGTGGGGTCATGTGATGCGAATGGAGGAGGATAGGTTACCTGGGAGAATAATGTATTCCGTTATGGAGGGTAAGAGAAGTAGAGGGAGACCAAGAGGACAATGGTTAGACTCAGTTTCTAATGATTTAAGGATAAGAGGTATATAACTAAATGAGGCCACAACACTAGTTGCAATTAGAGGTTTACGGTGATGTTTAGTAAATTCACAGAGGCTTGCAGACTGAAAGCTAAAAGGCACCATGGTCTATAATGATGTTGTATATATGTATGTATTATATGCATAGAATGTAGAATGAAACCGTTTCATGCAACAGATTTTCTTGCATAGACAAAGAAACTGCAGTGAACAGATAACCTGTTCCCAGTCCAAGAATAGTTAACCTCATTTGATAACATATTATTATTACGATGGTTCAGTGAAGATTTCTTGCCTTGGAAGACAGAACAATTTTCAACTCACATGCTTATTTGCTTTTTATTTTCAGGAACTGATCTCACTTTACGTAATGGCTCCAGGAAGAGGACAGATGAGAAATGGTCCCTTTTGACAGAACTACCTGATAATCAGTCTGTTTCAAACTGCATTGACAGCCCAAAATTGAGTGGGGTCACCGAGCAGTTATTTCAGTGTTCTAACTGTGGAAAGTCCTATACTTGGAAAACATCGTTGGCCCGTCACCAACGGGAAGAGTGTGGGAAAGAACCACAGTTTCAGTGTCCTGTTTGTTTAAAGAAAATTAAATTGAAATGCAATTTACGTAAACATATCAAACTATTTCATCCTTACGTACCATTGTAATATAGCATTTTAATTTCTTTGTTTTTAGGGTTTGATTTATTTTAAGAGAATTCAGTTATGTAATTTGCCTCACTTGTTATACCAAGAATTATTATAAGAGTCGATGAATAATACAGAATTGAGCAATAATCAGATATGTTTAAATCACTTTTAGAGCCTTCTGCACTAAACTTTTTAAAAATAGAACTTTAGAGTTGTTATTTGTGTTTCCCAAGTCCTATTTTTTTAAACATTTCTGTACCAGTCAAAAGAAACATTATATTGTTAATAATAATCATCATCTTCTTCATTATCATTTCTTCTTATGCTGTTGCAGCTAGTCAGCATTCCTCACCCATCACTGTTTTCCAGTGTTTGTTGTGCCATCCTTAACCAAGTCCATCAACTTGTAACATGCTTCTCCTTTCTAAAACAGACCAAACCAAACCAAACGAGACCCCATGGCACTACTGCGCTTATGGGCCTTGGCTTACCAAGCGATTCCTGATCCTGAGCTCAAAGCCCTACAGATTACAAAGAGACACATGGTCAGCATAAGAAATTATTGGCTTGCTAGACTGGAGCCACTGACTCAGATCCTCACTTGTTCCCACATAAACTGAGTAGACCTTAAACCAGCCCTCAGATCCAGGTAAAAACCACTCACCTGGTCAAGAATCAAGATGGAGGCTTGCCGTCCCTAGACTGTAGGGTCAGTTACCTCTCTTCTGTACCATTTGTATTTTTGTAGTTTATTTTGGCACTCATTGTTCATCCATTTGTTTAATATCTCCTAACTATCTTGGTTTACATATTTCTTTTATCTGATGACTTCTACATATACAGTAGGACTGCGATAATCTGACATGCATCAGAATTAGATTTTTTACCATATTTTGAGGGATTTAGCACCTAGCACGGTAGACAGTACAGTCAGATGAATTTGGGCAATATCGGAACCGTTTGGCATTGTCTTCTTCACTGAGCGAGTACGCTCTTGCCGGGATCAGCCAGTCACTATCTTGGCTTCATGCTGGTATCATTACGATACTTCGTTCTAATAGACCTAAGTTTGTACTTACATTTGCATCAGTTCGGTGCAGTTTTAATTTACAGTTGCTTAAGAAATTCATTGTACTGTATCAAAGTTTAGCTATGTGTATGACTGTCAAATAGACTAAAGCAAGTGAAAAGTTTGTACGTGCAGTGAATATGTTTTCTAACCCGAACATCTCATGGGCTGAGGCTTCGGAAGCCCTAAACACCTTTGTGAAATTTGCAGAGGGGAACCAATAATACAGCTTTGCTGAAGTTATGAATCTTTGTATTATACAAAATATTTTTTGTTTAAGAAAGCTCAATCCAAGAAACAATTAATCATCCCTACAATGTTTCAGAGGGTTCCGAAGAAAATTCAAGCTATCCCATCAGTGGTAGATACCAGTCCGACATGTTCCACGCCCTCAACAGAATCAGACACCTATGCTATATGCTATCCCTATAAACAGTGGTTTAGTTCGAACTGCACCAAATTCTTGATATTTAACTAGTTTTATTTTATTAAAATTAGCTTGTTCATGGTTTTTACAGTACAGTACTAAATTCTAATTTTTGTATACTGTAATATCTTCTGTTGTGTTTGGTAAATAACAATTATTCAGTTTTGTTTGTTAAAACTGTAGTTATTATTTAAATCCCCTTATTTAAATCAGGTTTTTTAAAATTTGATATTTGATAATCCAGCATTGGCAGATCCCCGAGCATGCTGGATTATCATGGTCCTACTCTGTGTATATATTTAAATTATCTGTTTACATTTATCACTCTGGCTCCCCTTGTATTGTTTAACATACTTCTCAGAAATAACCATCCCTGTTGTTACAGACCAGGGTTCAGCTGTGTATGTTATTTTAGAAACGTAATATGGTTAGCACATTATTTCTTTTGCTTTGACTACTACATCTCTGATCTAAAAGTTAGATGTGCCCCACAATGCAATGGAGCTTGTGGCTCCAGAATTGGTCTTAGAACCCATACAGCAATATGAATAGACTTGGAAGAAAATTGTTATACATGTCATTGAGTATGTTACCTATGATGATGGGAGAATTTGTATTCTGTGATAGGAAACATTCTCAAGTTGAAACCTCATGTTGATATATTTGAGTAGTTGTACTGTTTCTTTCCTTTTTCTCTTTTCTGTTGTCATCTCTATTGTGTTGCTTTTATTCTTACTGGTACTGACCCACCCTCCTTCTTTATTGCTATCTATCAAAAAAATAAATTGAGAACAGCGAGGATTTGAAGAGGGTGTGCACACTATCCAGTTTATACTTTCTTTACTTTTAATGTCCACTGAATTTTAGTCCAAACATACTTGTGTTTGTTATGTGATTTTTATGTTATTGCAAGACTTCATAAGAGTATTTCTTCGTCGCCATAAGACCTATCTGTGTCGGTGCGACGTAAAGCCCCTAGCAAAAAAAAAAAAAAAAAAAAAAAAAAAAAAGAGTATTTCTCATTTATGTAGTAGTGGGTCAGTTATAGCTGAAAACAATGCAAAAACACACATAAGTTTTATTAATGCATATACAGTCCTAAACTTTTGGAATGTTTATTGTTATCCAACTCTCAATAGTCTTTTTAAAATATTAATTTTAAAAATATTTATTTGGTAATTGTCATAATGTCTCTCAACTTCTCATCATATAATGATCTCTCATTTGAAAAGATAAAGAAATCAGGTTAAGATCAGTTAGTTAATACATGTGGATATTGAAACTCTGTGAGAATTTATATAAAGTACATATTTCAGTGCACGTATTCTGAAAAAGGATAAAAATGTACCGAGCTTGATAGCTGCAGTCACTTAAATGTGGGCAGAATCCAGTATTCAGGACATAGCAGGTTCAAACCGCACTGTAGGTAGTCCGCAAGATGTTTTTCCTTGGTTTTCCATTTTCACACCAGGCAAATTCTGGGACTGTAGCTTAATTAAGGACACGGCTGCTTCCTTCCCACTCCTAGCCCTTTCCTATCCCATCATCACCATAAGATCTGTCTATGTTGGTGTGACATAAAGCTTTGTAAAAAGAAATTTTAAAAAAGCTGTAAGTTTATGAAGGCAAGAAGGGAGGAATTTACAAGAAATGGCATACCAATTATCTCTGCTATAGTGACAACACAAACATTAATTTTTTCTCCAAAACAAGTCTTAACACAAATTTGTGGAAAATCAAATACAACAGGATATCAGGGAGGAAAAAATGTGAAAGGAAAATGCATGACAGTTATTCTAATATGAAGAATTACTTGATCTTATGTTACTAATGAAGTGTACTCTAGAAATTTTTGAATATCATGTTATTTCAAGGTTGATTCCATAATTTCTTCTTCTGTGTAAAATTTAACTTGTTACTGCTTGAATTTCTTTCTACCTTCTTTCTGTACTTTTGTCATTGTTTTTCTCATTGGAAAGAACATCACATATGGAATTTCTAGCTTTTGTATTTATTTTATATGTCTTACTGCTAAATTTTCCGATCAGTTACTCTGTACTACAAGCACCCAGTGAGCTCAGTTGACCAGTCATGGGCTATGTTCATGGAGCCTATGAAACTTTGGAAATGGAGATTAAATGAGAGGTTGTGCAGGTGGAAAGTTGCAGTGTGATGAGACTAGAGATATTTCATATAGACACCAAATATTTATTTAAGTTAGGAGAATAGTTGAATGTACTATATTGCTTGATGATGACCACATAAGTATTTCATGCGTGAATTGAGCTTTTTCTATTTCTGCCGCTTTTTTTTGTTTTTCTGCCATTAGGGATAAAATGCATATTACATTTGAGTGTCTCATAAGGAGAACTACAGGAAATTCTGGCTCTTTTATTTATAATGAAAATTATACTCAATTAATGTTATATTTATTTGTCATATAGCTCGTTTTGTGGATCAGTGGTTGAATGTCAGTCGGTATATCCCAAGATCGTGGGTTAAAACCCGGCAGAGATGATCAAATTTTTGAAAGGCAGAAAAAGTTCCATTTGACTCTACATATCGTACAATATTGCCATGTAAAAGATCTCCAGTGTTACATTTGGTGTTCACCCAACAGAATTAATTAAACTCAGCCATAGGTCAACCAATAGGGTGCCATCTGGTGGAGAAAACAGAAAATCGGAATTGGCGATTAGGCACCCCGAGTGGCCTGGGATTAAAATGCCTGCACACAATAGCTGAGGCCATGTGATTATTAGTTGTCATGTAATGGACCTTACTGGAATATGTTCTGTGTACAAATAATCATGATCAGACACCTGACATCAAATCATGAGGTCTTGCTGAACGTACCCATTCCTAATATACTTGTAACCAAGTACATCTTCAGCTGTCTAATGAGATCAATATGTGAAGCAGCCAGAATGATCTATTCATAGTGTTGTAGCAGTAGTCTTGAGTGTAGTTTGGTATTACCATATACAAAATGTTCACTGAAACTCAGATCATTTTCTTGAGTTTATTCAAGTTTTGATGTGCCCTTTTAAGGTAGAAGTAAAATCACACCGTGCACCTCAGTGGTTTTTTCCCACCTTCTTGCAGTTGATCTCGAGACATTATGACTGATATGGAATGTGGTTTAATGGCTATGAAACGGGACAGTGGTGTATCTGCACTGGATTTTGGTGTATTTTATTTTTACTTAGTGGTGCCTCAACCACCTTATAGGTTTGACAAAGAGCACGCCAAGTCTTTCTGTCATGTGTTAAGGTGCAAGCCTGTTTCCATTCTATTCCACGTGTAAGTTGGCTGTTTTGATGTTGTCCATCATTCAACCCTCTAATATTCCATGTACCAAAAATCATTGCCAATTTGACATCCATAAAATCCATCTGGCTTGCTCTATGTTTTATTCAACGGTTGAATTTCATGTTCTACCAAGCGATTTGCCATGCTGTTAGGGGCGCGCAGCTGTGAGCTTGCATCCGGGGGATAGTGGATTCGAACCCCACTGTCGGCAGCCCTGAAAATGTTTTTTCATGGTTTCTCATTTTCACACCAGGCAAATGCTGGGGCTGTACCTTAATGAAGGCCTCGACCGCTTCCTTCCCACTCCTAGCCCTTTCCTATCATCGCCATAAGACCTATCTATGTCTGTGCGACGTAAAGCAGCTTGCAAAAAAAAAAATTCATGTTATCTGTTATCGATTAATCAACCCCTTGCACGATTGAGGGGCGACCTCTATGGCTTGCTTGATGGGGATACTTTTAAGAGCACAGTGTTCTGCTCCCCAAGATGAACCTTCTATCCCTTCAGGTCCATCCCCTGAGGGTTATACCACTCTTAGTTTGTCCTTGGCAGAATTTGGCTGCTGTGAATGCAATATTACTCAACCACCAGCTAATATTGCCCAGTTGTACAGTTACAGCTAACGCCCCCTGCACCCTAGACCAAGAGGTTAATTTTGGTGTAATTGGTTTGGAAATACCAACATATGATGTCTCGTTACCTTATTTATTAAAATACCTGTATATTTTATGGATTTAGAACATCAGTTAGGAAGTAGATACAATATTATTTTGCGTTTATAGTGTGTGATTCGAGAGATACTTCAGGGAAGTTGTTTATGAAGAATTTGCTCCACTTCCACGACCAATCAGACTGTTCCATTTGTCTCATTTCACATCATATTTGATATTTTGGATCATAAAAGCATCAGTCTAAATATCAGGAAGTAACTTCATTCAGTCTTCTGTGTTGCTTGTATTAACTAATTGCCTCCCAGATATTTGTTAAAGAAAAGGTAAGTTGACTCAGCTATGTTTGTTGTAAAATACTTGGTTTACAGCTAATGTGAAGATGTGTTGTGATCATCAGAAATTGTTGGTCTTTCATTTGTTTTTGTAAAAAAAAAAAAAAAAAAGTATGATATGAGGTATTTGATCTCTTCACACCTGTTATTATTTGTTTTCTTCTGGAATAACTATAGCAAATTTGTTTCTGTACTTTGTTAATTCATACATAAGTCGTGTTTTACCCGTTTATCTCAGGTTTATGCTAGCATGTTTCTTGTTTGCAAAGCAGCTCTATGTGTTTGCATTAAAGTTGCACTCTTGTTGACAAAGTGGCAAGACAAACACTTAGAAATATAACAATATTCTTCTTGTAAGAGTGTTAGAAATGGCAATATTGATTTTATTTACTATTCCAGTGTCATATCCTGTGCATTGTGATTGTTAAAAACAACAAATGAAACTGAAGTACAGAAGAAATATAATGCTTCATGATAAACACTCATTCAGATCTAGTTTTTCCATTAAATTTTGGTTTATTTAGAACATAGCCTATGTTACAGGTTTTATGGCTCATGCAGATGCTTTTGATTTTAAGATAAATTATGCATATAATATTAAGGTAAATGGTCCCCGTTCATCTTCCCCCAGAAGTGTTGATGCTGTTGATCTGTTGTTAAATATGAAAACTTAACTTTATCTTTACTGTAGGTCTATATATGTTTAAATTCTGATTTACATTCCTCCACCTCTGTTTTACTGTGCAGATTTATTATTAGAGTACGCTATATATTATGCAGAGGATATATATATATATTGTTTTAAAATGTTTGTTTTAGGTTGTGTAAGTTTAAGCTGGTGTTAAATCAGATCTTGACATATTTCTACAAATGTTATTTTCATGGAAGAAAGTACATAGTTGCTATTTCTTGGATTTACCTGAATGAATACATACATTGGTAAATAGATGATTTTGTGTGATTTTCAACTAGAGCTGATTGCAACATCATCTTGTTTGTTCATTTATTTTATGAAGACAATGTAGTATGGGAACAGTGGCACCATGTACAGTATGATAGTACAACTTAAGATTTGTTTGCTATTACACAAAAGAATGAGTGTTTCTTATACAGGGATTACTACCATTTCCCCAGTGTGCATGCATGTGTGTATTTCATACACTCATTTTCAGAAGGTCCAAATGAGCTAAGTAGGTACTCAAAGTCAGCTTTACAGTACTAAGTGATAAATACTGCAATAATATTAGCATTTAAAGACTTGGGTCTGCCAAGACAACTGCTGCACAACTAGATGACCTTGCAGATATTGTATTGTCACGTCATTGTGATGACTTTAGCTGTACCACTTGGCTTTCTTTACTAGCCCCTCTGCATTTCATATTTGACAGTTCCTCAATTGACCCATGAGCTGAAGTGAGTCCCTTCCCAGCCCTCTGTTTACGATTAAAATACTTAGATATGTTGGGAGTCAAACATAGATCTTTTGCTACAATAACATGAGGCTAACTTAAGATAAATTCTAAGATTCAGAAAATGATATTATTCTGATGAAGTTCATATTTTTTTGCTACTTGTTTAATGTGGTTCTAAAACAGATACATTCTCGGCAGTGTTGGAATAGGGAAGGTCTAAAATGATGGCAAACTGTTTACAGTATTTATCTTAAGCAATACCAATGGTACAGCTCTGATTAGTAACATCCGCAAGTTGTGTTCAGGATATTGTGGGTTCGAACCACAAAGATGGCAGTCCTGAAGATGATGATAATAATGATGATGATGATGATGATAATAATAATAATAATAATAATAATAATGATAATGTGTTTTATGTCCTTTTAATTCTTATTAAACTTAGAGATGCAAGTGCCTGAATTTTTTCCTGAAAATGGTGTGTACAATGTGCAGCAAAACGAATAACACTGAAATTATTGATAATGGCAATAATTATAGGCGAGTTGCATACGACTGTTTATGCTCGACGATAATTATAACTCTATTTTTTAAATATTCATGAATTTCTGTCAAAATGTCGCATGACAGTTGAGTTTACTGAACAGAGCGCATGTGGTAGGTTATTGATTTTCCGTGAGTGGATCAGAGACCTTGACAATGTCATATGTTTTCAAAGCTTTGATAGAAGGTTATCATAACCTAACTTTATTTCAAATACAAATTGTTTATTGTACAGTTGGTGAAGTGAATTTGTGGGAATGTGCCGTGTGGTTATGGAATTTTAGAAGTAGGAGGTGCATTGATGTTAATATGTGTGTCCAACATGTTTGATTTTGGAAACAAGTGCAAAGCTAGTGCGTTGAGCGCAGGTGCGATGCTATCCTTACCTAATTGGTCAAACAGTTGGATCATAATGAAAATCTGAACTCTGATTGGTGGAGAACATGTATCATAATGAAATTCTGAACTCTGATTGGTGGAGAACCTGTATCATAATGAAACTTGAACTATATTGAGCCTCATTAAGATTCAGTTTTCTGGTATATAATATTTATTTATATTTCGGCATCGTCGAGCATAAACTATATAAACACACTGAACACACGTTTCAGACAGTACCTTGCATTTCTTCATCAGAAGAAAACAGAAAACGGAAACACAACGCATCAATGGTTGCTAAGAGAAAGCAACAAAGAACTTAAAATGGTGCCTTAAGATGTAATAGGGATGCCATTTTAGCCCCATGCTAGGGACAATGAATCATATAATTCCATCATTAGATGGAGTAATCAAATTCAAACATGTTTTAACTCATTTGAGCTATCTTCAGTGAAAAGGGGGGGATTGAAGTAATTTACATAATACAAGCTAAAAATGTGCCAAAAAACATAATGAAGGAACAAATGAAAAAACAAAATAGAGACATGACAAAAATAAAAACAGCACAATATACAATATTTACATCATCATATGGAGCAAAAAACAACTCGCTGCAGCATATTTTCACTGAATTTTATCGCAGCGACACAATGACCAGGTGGTAAAGCATTATTTATCAGGTTGGTTCAGTCTGATACACTTATTATGTTTCTGTTTCCTGCTTTCTCCTGATGAAGAAAGGCAGGATACCTTTCAAAATGTGTGTTGAGTGTGTTAAACTCGCATTAAGGAACATAATAGGTGTATCAGACTGAACCAACCTGATAATTGCTGATCATGCTTTAATCATGTTCCAAGGAGTGGATGTTCTTGCCCGTATAAAGCAATATCACCCCAGAATCATCAGAGAGGCGGTTGAAATACATAAACACCCAGATAATTTCAACCATGATACAGGTTACAAACTCGGTGAATCATGGCTACCTATTATCAGAACCATCAGAAAGTGATGCTTTACGGCTGCTGTTCGTTGTCCCTTGCATGGGGCTATAATGGTGTCCCTATTACCTTAGGGCACTATTTTAAGTTCTTTGTTGCTTTCTCTTAGCAACCATTGATGTGTCGTGTTTCCATTTTCTGTTTTCTACTCATGAAGAAAAGCAAGGTACCTTTGAAACGTGTGTTTATATCGTTTATTACATGGCATAATCCCAAAAATGTTGCACCATGCATAGTTACACAGGCTTTGAAAGTCTAAATGATAACACTGAAATTATTGCTCATCTGCTGTCCATGTTTCCCTAGCATTGAAGTATTTATTTACATATAGTCTGACATATTGTGAATTCAGTGTTGTGTTGATTTCTGCAATTATGATTCTTACTACAGAAGAGATGTTTATCGCAGAACATTATTTCTGGTCGCAATGCCTTTGCTGGCAGGATGTAGTGTTTATAGCGCACTATGTCTTCTGGTATGGGCTAGAATAAATTTGTTACTATCATTGACCTGTCTCAGTCTCATCCTTGGCTTTGACAATATGAAAGTGACCGAGGTATGTGCGATGCCAGTAATGCCATTCCTTATGCAGCCAGTCCCTGTTATGAATGGTGTGAAAATATCGCTCATAGGGTCGGTTGGTGCATGCATTTCAGTGGGCTTGGCAGACTGATGTGCAATAGCAACTTCTGGCTCAGTGAGGAAAGCAACAGGAAACTACCTCACTCCTCACTTCCCTAGTATGCCTCTTCAGTGACACCTAGGCTATCTATGACAGCTGTTGGTGGAGCTGTAGAGGATCAAACCAGCCTTCGGGCTGAATACTCAGCATACATACATGGAATGGGTCTTCAGAATGGGCCGAGTTTGCTTCGCATTAAAGAACAGAACAAGGAGTGATTCAATAAGGAGACATAAGCTAACAGAAGAATGACAACTGCCATTGAATGTTCCATCATATAGGATCAGTCTTATGTCAATGAAAGGGGCAACACGGCACCCAAGAACTGTTTCCACAAACAAGAATCATAGACTATTTCTCCAACAGGTGTTACAGTCCCCAAAGCTTACTACAGTGAACATCGCTGAAACTCTGTTTTAGCAACAGGTCGGTTTGGCAGATGTTTAAAGAGCTGGATGTATTTGCAAACCACATTCAAGTTGCTCAGCATCTACCAGAAAGGGATGAGTGAGTCCGGTTACAATATTGCGGCCAAGTGTTGTCCATGACATATTGTATGAGGATCCAGATTTCTTCTGCAACATGTGGTTTTCAGATAAAAGGCCTATTCATCTTGATGACTACATCAACTAACAAACAACTCATACCGTGCGAGTTGGCCGTGCGGTTAGGGCTGCCAACAGTGGGATTCGAACCCAGTATCTCCCGAGTGCAAGCTCACAGCTACGTGCCCCTAACCGCACAGCCAACTTGCTCAGTCAGCATTGTTCAATAATCTTCAGAAATGTTATGAACAATGTGAGGCATGAAACGATACACATTTTGAACACCTACTCTAACATTGCAATTAAATAACATTTCAGTGTTGTTTGCTTTGCTGCATACAGTACAACATCTCTACAAATCCACTGATGAGTTCTTCAACAGTTAAGCACTACCAAAAGCCAGTCTTGTTTGCTGGTACTCAGTCTTGCAACCTTCATACGCAGAGAGATAGAAACATGAATAGGAACACATAATAGGACGAAGACACTGATAGGTCAGCATGTGAAGAGGGAGCAACAGAAAGAGGAGATAGGACAAACATGAAAACACAAAAGGACCTGGATAATATCCACATCATGAGAGGATTTGCAAAGGATGCTAGAATTTTTTAAATTTAAAATTATTTTTTTTTTTACGAATGTGGCCAACTATGGACCGCATAGAACTTAAGGCTTCTTAGCCTTTCTTCTCTTCCCAGAACCTCTTCATTCGGTCACTTCTCATCTTTCTCTCCTCTTTGGAAATGATCCATTCGGGACTCTGTTTTAGTGGTTTCTCTTCAAATGATTTTTAGATTGTAGACTCTTCTTCTGAGCTCTCTTCTATTGTGAATTATCTCTAGTGTAATTCCAACTTCTTCCGCATCCTTCTTGGCCTCTTCTACCCGCATGGAGGTGGGTTCTTCAACAGTTAAGCACTACCAAATGCCAGGCTTGTTTGCTGGTATTCCCTATTCCTTCTTCTCGAGTTCTTGCAGCTCCCCTTTTTAATTTAAAATTAGGCACGCTGAAGCGTACAGTCATTCCAATTTTAAATTAATTTAATAGAGCACAAAATTTGCCCTTGCAGGATATTGCCCATTTGTTATTACTGTTCTGTGTTAGCTTGTAGGCCTGATTTAATTTTCTGGCTGTTGCCTTGTTTGCCTCTTTCTAGTCGATTAAGTTAGTTCTGTTCACCCAGGTATTCAAACTTTTCTGTCCTTTTAATCCTGCCATGTTTTACTTGCATATACCTCTTGCTTTGGTGCTTGTACTCCATATTCAGTCATTAATATTGTGTGTTTGTATTTATTTTTGTTGGATTAAAGTAGAATAGTTTGTAAGAAGAAAATAATAATGTTAAATTTGAATCAAAACCAATATTAATTAATGACACCTTATATATAATAATGAAAAGTATATTTGCTTCATAAGTAATAATTCCAGAAGTAACATTAAAAATTACTAGAAATTAAATAACATATATCGCACTGTTAATACTGACATGAAACAAAGGAAGCATAGTTTTTTAGTGAGGCTTTTGGATAGCTTTTTGTTCATAACAATAAAAATAATAATAGTAATAATGTTGTTTGTTTTTTTACATTCCACTAACTACTTTTTACATTTTTGGGAGATGCCGAGGTACTGGAATGTAGTCCCACAGGCGTTCTTTTATGTGCCAATAAATGTACCGACACGAGGTTGACGTATTTGAACACCTTCAAATACCACCAGATTGAGCCAGGCTGGGCACAGAAAGTCAGCACCTCAGCTGTTTCGTAGATGTTAGCAGATTCTTAAGATGCTGATCAGTAAGTGTCGATTGATACTTGTTCTTCATCGTGCTCATAACTGAAAAAGTTTTTTCATATTGTAACCGGTACTTCAGCGGTTATACAAACACAGTTAAAGGGAGGAAAGTAAATCAAATTACAAGGTACCTAAACACTATACACACTGTAATCATGTAATGAACTGTGGCGAAAACAGCTAAAGTAAATATCAGTGAGCGCAACTTGGCGATAACAAATAAGGAACGTGGGACGTAACTGGGAACCTACCAGGGGCATGGATATGTCTAGGTTGTGGTTCGGAAAAATTAACAGTGATCTTTGATTTTCAAAATATTATTTACAAATGGACTTTACAAAATAAATAAATAACAAACAGTTTCAGCCAATGTGGAAAATACCGATACACCTTTCGTAAGATACAGATACATGTTCTTAGAGACACATAAGTTATATATTCTTTGACGAGAGCTTCCTACAAGTTCAAAGAGTTTAAGCAAATACACCTCAGTACAAAACAAATTCCACAAATACAATCTTGAAGGTAAGAGGAAACACCAAATACCATTATATTTTAGAGTGATATCAAAACTTGCTTTTCACATCTGATCAACAGAATGGCGTTTAGGGCAAACTCCTGTGATACACCAATGAAAATTAAATGGAACTTAAAACAGACAGAAAGCAACAGCCCTTACCCCAAGGCTGCCCATGCTGGTACTGAGGAGACGTTCACGACGTCAAAACCTTTGGCAGGCTTGGCAGGCCAAGACCAAGACGGCTCAGAGACTTAAGACCTCAGACCTCTCACGAAATGCTGCCTAGCCCCTTTTAAAGGGAACCCTGGCCTTGGAGTAGCCAATCAGAACACAGGAGCTTGCCCAGATTGACCAATCACAACATTTTCTTTGGTCGCGATGTTTAAATACTTTCTCGAATACATACGATCGTGAATCTTCCATTTCCAGAATAGTCAGAACATACTTTCTAGAATACATAACTAACAAAGGCCAACACATCCTGTTCAAAAATTTATGTCACAACTTTCTGGACAGTTCCAGTAAATATAGAAATGAAATCTACTAGTTACAAATACAATATGTTACCACAATATTTACACTGTACAGGTTAGATACCAGAATGGAATAAAATATTGTAGCACCACACTCCAGATCATACAGTAAGTACTACTTAAAAAGATTTACAAGTAAAATCTTCTACAAACTCTTTCCAATTCCAATATATTATTCTACACCTGTGTCGCATATCTGTATGTCGACTTAAATCTACACCAGTAGAAACTATAAACTGACATGGAGGGAGATACTAGATCCAGTAAAGAAGACAGTCTCATGTATTTGGCACAGAGAGTGATATTTGAAAATTCTTCATCTTAAATAACCTTCCAGTGGAAAAGTATGATATTGGCGGCACATACAAAACACAATGTTTCAATAAGCGAGACTTAAAAAATCTGTTATTAAATTGCATTGTACTGTGTGCGTACTCCTTAAGAAGTTGAGTTGGTCATCCCTGCTCTATTTCTGTATACTCTATAAGTTTTGAAGCCAGTAGTTTCAATAGACTGGAAAACTTGAAGGTTATATATTAAATGTGTTGAAACTGAAAAGAAATATCTTCCATTTTAACAGACCTGCTCTATTTCATTATGTTCAAAACTGTTCTTCCCATAATTACTTTACAAGAAGAAGGTTTAATACAAATATGCATGAATAATTTAATGTTAATATTATGGACTACTCAGTTCATAATCTTGACATTGTCATTATTAAATAGCTTTTGAAAAACGGAACAACATAATAGTTCACATTTTCTCTTCAATCACTTTTAAATCAACGTTAAAAGTGGTCTAGCCTTCCATTGTCTAGATTAGTCTGGACAAATTACCTTTTTAGCACAAACTAGATTTGAAACTATTTCTTTTACTGTCTTACATTAATTTTCATGACAAGTCACTAACCATGTTTCTTTTTATGTTTCTCTTTCCTTCTAGCTGCAAGTGAACAGTTCCTAGAGCGGGCAGTACTCAAAAGAGAGGATGGTGGTTGGATCTCATTAAATAGCAAGGAGAATTCACTGAAGACTGGGCATTTGTTAAGAAGCATCTTCCCTTCTTCCAAGGATCCTCACTACCTTTCTGACATTGGCAGCTTTCAGTGTCCGGATTGTAAAAAGATTTACAGCTGGAAAACTTCGCTCATTCGACACCAGAGAGACGAATGTGGAAAGGAGCCACAGTATCAGTGCCCATTTTGCTACAAGAGAACTAAACTCAAGTGTAATTTATGGAAACATATTAGAAACTGTCATCCAGAAGCTAAAATTTAATGAATATTCTTTTTTAGGAAATTGGTTTATTTAGTGCTGTTATCCAATCCAGAACAGGACACTCTGATATGAAATATTTGGTTTTTCAAATTCACATAGTCTGGTTGATTACAATCATCATCTTCTTGTATCTGGCTATATATGGTGGTAGTTGGATTATTCTTCCTGGTGAAGTAAGTTCATATAGTCATCCTAGGTCACATGTTACAGAATCACCCCCTTTTAGTAAAGAGCGGCATCCATGCAGCTTCTGTATAATGCGAGACATCATCCAAAGTTGTGTTGTGCTAGTCGGTTCCTTACTGTAACATCATTATTTTTGATCTTGTGCAAATACTATTGCAAGCTTTCGTCCTTTTCAAATCCTCCTTACTAAACAGATAACATATTTTACATTCCTCATGTAAATTCTGGGTAACAGTATATGAATGAACAATTTGTCTCTGATTTGGAGGTTAGCCATTATTCAGCACCAAAACAGATGACTCTGATACCTTTCAATTTCACTATTCATGAATCAGATTGCCAGTTTCTCCTTAAATGTTATATTTAAGATAACCATTTTTGTTTATCAAGTTGTGACCAGTATTTTATGTGTAGTATTTCCATTTATTTTGGTATTCTCTCCACAAAAGTTTATTGGGTGTCTACTTTCTGTACACAAATCATGCACTGCCTAAACAACTGACATTACAACATCACAGACCTGACAGTGACAGAGGTTATTAGCTTCTACTAGCATAAGTGCATAGGGATGATAGAAAATAGTAGATATGGAAGATGATGAATTGCTTGAAGATTATCTGTTTCATGCTTAGAGGCATTAGAGTCAGCAGAGGCTACTGTAAACATGGGATTGTGGAGGTGCATAGAGTGATTATGTTAATTTCTATTACTTTGAATAAACATGTCCACTGGATTCATATCTGATCCTCAAAGTCTAAACTGGTCAGATATATGGGTTTATGCTTTATCTACAGTATATGCATTATGAGGTTGCCTGTTATGTGTTCCTTTTCATGCTCCTAGATCCCTGTATATGTCTTGATTTAACATTTGTTTGTTATTTTGCATTACTAACCTGTTGTTATGAATATCCTCTGTTAATGTTCCTATCTTCTTCATGGCTTTCTCTCTTTGCTGTATATGATTAACAGTTGACTAGACCTGGTGCTTTCCTCCTCACTGTAGATGGTAATAAATATAAGAACTTTTTGTACACAGACAAGATTCCAAAACAATATAGTTTATTTATTTAATGGTGCATCAGATTTCAATATTATGAAACAATTTATATCAAAGCAAAAGTCTGAAAGAGAAGAACTGGCAATGGAAGTTATACTGAGATCATAAAAGTAGTTAATGGGACATAAAACTAATAATATGATTATTATGGTGTTATTAAAATCAAACATGTAAAGTGTAACTGAAGGGGTGTTGTGAATGGTGAAAGTATGAATGATGTAAATTGCTCTCATCCAAACCATAAAGGTTAGAGTTTAGTTCTTACTTAACATTTTTGTATTCAGGTAAGAGAGATGACAAGAACAAAATATATATGCATAGGAAATATGTAGAGCTGTGACCTACCTGGTAAGCATTCTTAGATAGATAGACACATAAAGGGTTAAAAATTTTCAGCTAACGGCTTCATTGGTGGTGTGCACTTGTGAAAACTTAATGTTCCTCTGGAGTAAAAGGAATTGATGTAGGCTGTAGCTCACAATTCTAGATTTATGTTATATTTCCTTTTATTTGACCTGTCTTTTTTGTATGCTTACTTAGTATATATGTTAGGAACACAGGACAAACATAAAGAATAACAAAAACAGCCACGATGAACAGCATTGATGAATTCTGTAAGATACACTATAGAAAATTCTATAATTAGGTTCTTAAATTTTTGCAGGTCTCTCTTACATACTGATAGATAATTGAGCCACCATGATTAATTGAGACCTTTCCAATTTATTTATTTATACAGAATGTCCCAGAAGGAATGGTCAATGTTCAGGGAAATTACAGGAATGATCATTTGAAGCAACAAACTTCGTATGGACATATAGCCTATTCCAAGTGGTTTCCAAGATGGAACACATTCAATGTACAATTGTTTCTGTGCTAGTGGTGTGCTGTGCCTTACCCATCCAAACTCTTTGACATTTTATTCTAACAGTAATGAAGTATATGCAGGTATGGTATATGTTTATGGCTTTTGCAATGGTAGTGCTCCTGCTGCTGTCGGGAATACTGTTGGCACATTCCGACATGTCAAATCTTCGAAAGACAAGAAATTTGGCTCACACAAGAAGAGCTAGGAAGGAAAAGGGCAAAGGCTTTGGCTCTTAGTCGCAGAATGCAACGATGGCAAACAAGATGGGAAGATGATTCTAGAGGGAAATGAACGAAAAGACTGATACCTTCTCTGGGCGTATGGGTTGGCCGAAATCATGGTGAAGTGAACTACTATCTCACACAGTTCTTTACAGGTCATGGATACTTCCGAAAATTTCTTCAAAGGCTAGGGCTAGCAAATAGTCCGGTGTGCATATACTGCGGTGATATCGATAACGTATTACATACTTTCTTTGTGTGTGTTCATTGGCTGCCACAAAGAAGATGCTTAGAAGTTATGCAGGGAGAATTGACGCCAGAAGGGATCGTGTCAGTAATGCTACGAAGTCAAGAATCTTGGGACCAGGTGGCAATCTACGTAGAAAATATTCTGCATCAGAAGAAGAAGGACCTGGATGATTACGACAGACAGTAAAGCAGAAGAAGGAAGGTGAAGCACAAGATGCATTAAGCACGACATCCGCCCTGAAGTAATGCGAGAGCGGTTTCCGGGGCAGAGATAAACATCGTGGGAAAAGGGAGTGTGGTTTTTAGTGGGTAAGAATCTCCACACACTTGTTGAGTGCGGACCCTCACAAGTGTCTTATGAAAGATTTTCCACACTCCCTCGCAAAAAACAAAAAATATATATAAAAAATATTATTATTATTATTATTATTATTATTATTATTATTATTATTATTATTATTATTATTATTATTTTTATATAATTCGCTGGGGCCATCAAGGACCACGTTAAGTCTTGCATTTGACACTGAACTTGGCCTTCTTTAGAGCCCAAATTTCCCTCATTCTTTGTGAGTGGGCCTGCTTACGCTCCTCTGTCCAAGGGGCACCGTGTCTTCTCTTCGGTTGCTCGTTTCGGTTTAGCCCGTTCGTCAATATTTTCTTGTGGAAGAGATCTCTGTTAAGGGCGTCTTCAGCTGAGATATGTAGCATTTGCAGGTCTTCTTTGGTTTCTAAACCAGGAAAATGTGGTTTTGGGGTTTGAATCAAAAAAGTGAAAGATTTCTTTAGTTAACTTTCTTCCGTCCATTCTTTTCAGATGACCGTAAAATCGTGCCCGTCATTTTCTGATTGTGTCGGTAATTTTCTCTATTTTGCTGTAGACTTCCTTGTTGGATCTCTTTTGATGGATTCCATTTCTGTACTTTGATCCCAAGATTCCTCTCACAATTTTGCGTTCTCTTTTCTCCAGTTCTTCAAGAAGTCCTTTGTTGGCATTTAGAGACAGGGTTTCGGCTGCATATAGTACTACTGGCTTCAGAACTGTTTCATAGTGACGTATCTTGGTGTTTTGGGAAAGGCATTTTTTGTTGTAGATTGTGCGAGATGTTTGGTAGGCTATATCCAGTTTGCGTACTCGCTCCAGAAGTGCTTCTTTGTCCAGTCCATTTTTCATGATGATCTCACCCAGGTATTTGAATTTGTCTACTCGGGTGATGTCCCCGTATTTTGTGTGGAGTTTTGGTGTAGCCTCTTTGATGTTAGTCATTACTTCTGTTTTCTCAAACGATATCTGCAAACCAGTTTGTTCGGCAATTTCCTTTAAAATTTCAACTTGAGCTCTAGCGGTTTCTATGTCGTTTGAGAGAACAGCAATATCATCGGCAAATGCTAAGCAGTCTGTTGCGATCCCCTTGGATTTGGTTCCTATTCTCAATGGACTGTAGTTGGTTTCCTGTAATCTCACCCGCCAGGTTCTGATGATCGTTTCAAGAACACAATTGAAGAGTATCGGGGATAGCCCATCACATTGTCGGACTCCTGTTTTGATGTCAAAGGAATGTGAGAGACATCCGTGGAACTTCACCTTGGATTTTGTATCGGTCAGGGTGGCTCTAATTAATGCCAGCAGTTTCAAATCAACTCCAAATTCATTTAAGATGTTTAGCAGGATTTCCCGGTCAATGGAGTCGTACGCTTTCTTAAAGTCCACAAAGATAGACACATACTGCTTGGACCTGAGTGTACAATATCTGATGATCGTTTTGAGATTTTGGATCTGTTCAGCTGTTGAGCGACCTTTTCTGAACCCTCCTTGGTATTCACCTATTTGATGTTCGACTTGTGCTTCCAAACGCTCCAGGATGGCACGTGATAGAATTTTGTAAGTCACATAATATTATTATTATTATTATTATTATTATTATTATTATTATTATTATTATTATTATTATTATTATTATTATTATTGTTTCGTTTCGGCCAACTAAGGACCACGTCATTTCAACTGTTTCCCTTGAGCTTTAATGTTGGTCCAGTACTCCTTCATTCGTATACGGTGTTGCTCCTTTCGTTATTCCGTCCATGCCTTTCCAGTTTTCATCTTCGGCTTTGGTAGGAAACTCTGATGTTCTTGGAGTTTTTTCTTAAGTGGGACACGCTCCTAGATATCTTCAAATGAGATCCCAATCTCCTGCAGATCTTTCTGTACCTCACTGAACCATGCCCCCTTTGCCTTTTTCTCTTGGAGGAAAGTGAAAATGCGGTTGGTTAACCGTGTTGAATTCATTCGGACCATGTGTCTATAAAAAGTAATCCTCCTTTCTCACATCACATCAGTTATTATTATTATTATTATTATTATTATTATTATTATTATTATTATTATTATTATTATTATTATTATTATTATTATTATTATTATTATTATTATTAGCCAAACAGCTCTCATCCTTTCTCTGTGGATCCTTTTTAGTTCTTCTGTCTACTTTACTCCAGTCTTCTTTTTCACTTCGTTCTCTGGTTGCACTTTCCATCCATTAATTTTTTTCCTATAGAGGTTTCTGTCCACAGTGTCAGAAGAGTACATCTGGGCTTTTTCCAGATGTTTTTTCACTTCCAGTACCCATGGAATATTTTTTAGATGTTCTATGTAGGTGAGAATCTTGTGTTTCAGTCTACTTGCCGGCAGTCTGCGGATGTACCCATAAAATTTCAGACGTCTTTTGCGGATGTCTGCTGCAATGTTGGAAAAGTTGTTATATTATTATTATTATTATTATTATTATTATTATTATTATTATTATTATTATTATTATTATCATTAAAGATCTCTAAGACTATCCAGAAAAGAAGAGTCGTGTTCTTTGGACATGCACAAGATAGACCGAGGAAGGATGAGAGCAAGAAGACTACATTCACTGGCATCAAGAGGTCAAAAAGGCCTAATCAAAAAGAATAAGAAGATACATTTTGTTAATTTTGAGAAATGTTATAAAGAAATTCTTCTTCTAACAATCATAGTTTATTTTTTGTCAAAGGTGGAAAAGGGACCTAGAAGTAATAGGAATACAAGGTACGGAAATCATCAACAGGGAAGTCTACAAGTCTAGAATCGCAGACACCAAGAGTTTCCAAGTAAAGATGATATCCCAGACTCAACCTCCATGGACGGAAGAAAAGAGAAGAATACGGAGTGAAAGAATTAGGGAGTACCGGGCGTGAATCAAAGCCTGGAAGTAACTGCAATTGAATTAACATGGTTCACAGTTGACCCAGATGAAACAAAAAGAAGAAGAAGATACATTTTCTTCATTTTGCAATATGTTATGGAGAAATTCTTCTTCTAACAATCGTAGTTCATTTTGTTGTCAAGTAGTCTTGACAATAATAATAATAATATTAATTTTGTATGGCTATTGCTAGCCCGATGCAGCCCTTGTAAGGCAGACCCTCCGACAAGGGTGGGTGGCATCTGCCGTGTATAGGAAAGTGCGTGTAATTGTGGTGGATGGTAGTGTTTTGTGTGGTGTTTGAGTTGCAAGGGTGTTGGAGACAGCAAAAGCATCCAGTCCCAGAACAAAGGGAATTAACCATTTAAGGTTAAAATCTCTAACCCAGCCAGGAAACAAACCCAGAGTCTTCTGAACCAAAACCACTATGCTGACCATCCAGCCAAGGAGCTAGACATCTTTGTCATGATATGATAGGCATGTAAAGAATGTCACATTTCTTCCTCTGGGAATTTTTCCCCATTTCTTTCGGTTGACATGTGGATTTGGCCTATTTTTACGGCTGGATGACCTTCTGACACTAACACTGTATTCACTATTGCATGTTTGGTATTGTGGTGCGTTGTATGTAGATGAAGAGGGTATATCAATACAAACGCAAACACCCAGCCCTGCAAACTAGAGGAATTAACCATAAGCAGGAATCGATCTCAAGGCCGGAATCACTGTGCTGACCGTTCAGCCCAGCAGCCGGGCAAAATATGTCGCATTCCCTTTTTAAATGATGGCTATGGATGTAAATTACACCATCTTTGTCCCTGTCTCACCCACCTACTTCCTTATGCCTGATAATCCCCAGCATTTTCAAAAAAACAAATTCTATACTGTTAAGCCAACTCAAGAAAGTTTACACCCTTAATCTTATTGCATTGTTTAAGTATATTCTTTGGTTCTACCGAATTAGAAGCTTGTATATCAATCTCATTCTGCAGTAGTTAAGTTATGGGATTAGGAAGACAAAGAAATTTCTGGATAATTTTCTGAACGGTATATAAATTTGAATATGCTAGAATAGTTTATGACTTTGCTCACTTTATTTTTGAAGGCAACTGCAATGATATTTTCTTCAAAATCTCTGTCTAGAAGTATGAATAGAAATCATTTTGATTAATTATATTTTAATTTATTTATGTAAAATAATTATTAGTTCGCAATAAGCCTGTGTGATATAAAGGGTAGGCGTATGACCTCTCTGGTTGTGAAATTCTGTAATAATGCTATCTTTATAACATTTTAATCAAAATGTACATTTTATTTGCAACACTTCTTCTTCCTCAGTCAAATTATGGAGAATCTTTATCAGCTGGACACTTTACAAGATACTTCTGGTTTTTGGTTACGAATAAATCTTTGATGATATTGTTTATGATTTGATGTGATTTCTTTGTTTTGTAGTTTGCCTTCTGTTGGTCATATCTTTATTTTATTTTATTTTATTTATTTATTTATTTATTTATTTATTTATTTATTTATTTATTTATTTATTTATTTATTTATTTATTTAATTTATTTATTTATTCTTTGGGCTTTTAAAATATATATCGCTACAAAATAAGAGAAGAGCCTCCAGTTTAATATATACAAAATGTTACTTCTGAAATCATAGAATGTTCAGGTTGACCACAGACAAGAAGATAGCATATCAGTAAATATCATAGTAATGTAAAATTGTTGCTTTGACAAAATGAATATCTTTCTAGATTGCCACTTGTAACACTAAAAGTAGTAAACTGTACTCTTATGTTGTGATGGATTCTATCTCATATAAAACTGTAAACCAGTTTGGGATGCTTTGCCTTTGTCCATCATCCCAAATAAACAATTGATTGTAGTAGAGAGTAATTCATTATCACAACTCATAAATACATGTACATCCCACTAACAAGGGATGTTCGCTTATCAAGGAATCACCATTATTATTATTGCACACATTTTGTACTCACATTAAATAAACCAAAAGTTACACAACAGCCAAACCATTTCTTTTGGAAATTAGCACATGCGACCTACAGAAAGTGTTAAAATTTACATTATACTTAAATACATTAGAATATTTATTTACTTATATAGATCCCATTTTTCCAGACTACTGGGCGAGTTAGCCGTGCGCGTAGAGGCACGCGGCTGTGAGCTTGCATCCCGGAGATCGTGGGTTCGAGTCCCACTGTCGGCAGCCCTGAAGATGGTTTTCCATGGTTTCCCATTTTCACACCAGACAAATGCTGGGGCTGTACCTTAATTTAGGCCACGGCCGCTTCCTTCCAACTCCTAGGCCTTTCCTATCCCATCGTCGCCATAAGACCTATCTTTGTCAGTGCGACATAAAGCAACTAGCAAAAAAAAAAAATATTTTCGAGACTTTGTGCAACCAAAATTAATATTTTTCATATGAAAACATTTTCTTTTTCACCATCTTACAGAACACTCCTTTTGTCTCTTTTAAAGTGATACAGTCCATGAAGGCTCCAGAAGTTCACTACTTGTGGTAACTGTCAGCATTATGGAATAACTGTGTGTGGTAGACCCTGCAGATTGCTTGTGGCAGTATTTTTATTTTTTCCTTTCCTTTTAAAGCCAATGTCCTTCTCTTACACATCTCCAGATTGAACCAGTCTCTGATCACTGTTACACATGTTTGCAGGACCAAAGGACTCTATAACTGTTATAGATTTACCTTCTTCTAAGAATATTTCTGCTGCTGCCACAGTTCCTATTTATTTGTTAGTCTTCTTTTCCGTCATTATAGATATTATTTTCACCAGGCTGAGTGGCTCAGACGGTTAAGGCGCTGGCCTACTGACCCCAACATGGCAGGTTCGATCCTGGCTCAGTCCGATGGTATTTGAAGGTGCTCAAATACGTCAGCCTCGTGTTGGTAGATTTACTGGCATGTAAAAGAACTCCTGTGGGACTAAATTCCAGCACCTTGGCGTCTCTGAAGACCAAAAAATGTAGTTAGTGGGATGTAAAGCAAATAACATTATTATTAGTATTATTAGATATTATTTTCCATGTCATGATATCATTGCAGTACTTAAAGTTATGTTTCACCATGCGAGTTGGCCATGTGGTTAGGAGTGCGCAGCTGTGAGTTTGCATCCGGGAGATAGTGGGTTCGAACCCCACTGTCAGCAGCCCTGAAGATGGTTTTTCGTGCTTTCTCATTTTCACACCAGGCAAATGCAGGGGCTGTACCTTAAT
Source organism: Anabrus simplex (assembly GCF_040414725.1). Lineage (NCBI taxonomy): Eukaryota > Metazoa > Arthropoda > Insecta > Orthoptera > Tettigoniidae > Anabrus > Anabrus simplex. The sequence goes on from NC_090265.1 coordinate 671,209,776, forward strand.
TAAGGCCACGGCCGCTTCCTTCCCACTCCCAGCCCTTTCCTATCCCACCGTAACCATAAGACCTATCTGTGTTGGTGAGATGTAAAGCAAATTCTAAAAATAAAAAAAGTTATGTTTCCACATGCTTTAAACCCTGCGCATTGTTCTTTATGAGTAACTTGCATAGTCCAGCATAGCCCACTGCTGGATGGTCACATAATGAATTACCTGATTATTTTGATGGGCAAAATCAAATTTTGTTCTGACAGTACTTTTACTTTTGACATGATGGAACTTACCCCGCTTACCACTTCTCCAATGTTCAACTATCTTCTTTTTATTGTCAGTATCTATAAGTTTGTCTTAAACATTGCACGTTCCGTATTTTATTTCCAGCACATAATTAACCTTGTCTATATTGATTACTACTATTCAATCAACCACTTCTCCCATACAGCTATAAGCATATGTCAGTGTAGTCGCAAATCAGACATTGGATGATACAAATTGTGGGTAGGATATGGGGTAGCAGCCTCTTGACAAATGAACCCGGCATGCATCGTTGTTCTGCATAGTCAAGCACACTAATTCCAACATGCAAACTTTATTGCTTTCTGCAGGTTACACAAGCTAATTTATGAAAGAAATGCTTGGCAATGAAGTTACTCTTGGCTCTTTTTGGATGTGTGCTAAATTTATGGAAGATTGGTGTTGCCTTCTATGCAAATGTTCCTTGTGCGAAATGTTGAGATCCCTTTTCCATCCTGAACTTGTTTAGTTTGTTGTAACTTCTGGAAGAAACTTTGACAGACTGAATCAATTTATCAAATTGTATGCCAGCATATCAATTTCCATTTAAGATTGTGCATTAGCAGTCTTAGTGGGTCAAATCTAGGATTGTCCGATGGCATACAGAAGTTAATTATTTTCTTCTAAAAATACCACACAGCATCCAGACAAAGAGCACAAGGAGATAAAGTCATATCTCAATAAATTGCACTATTTTTATTGTCATTTGCATTTCACAATCACTGGTCATTTGATATGCGACATTGCTCAAGTTGTTGGATGTGCAGCATACTGTTTGATTGTTTGAGTTAATAATTACAATGCTGCTGTAACTAAATAAATTTTTAAAACGGGAATCTTGATTTGATGAACACATTTGAAGTCATTTTTGTGGGAATTACTTATGAAAGAATAATAACATTTTAATGTTTTTAAGTGCATTATATAGATTTTTCACAGAGAATGGGTTCCTTCCATGATGTGCATGACAAAAGGAAAAGATAATATTATTTTACTTTCTTCTCAGCATAAGCATAACTAATCACTAAGTTATATGGACACTTCTATACTTCATCTCTCCACAGAAAATATTGTTTAAAAGTATCTCATTGCCTCAGCACTGTTATACCATAGATGCAGCCCATCTTTTCAGATGGGAGTAATTTAGAAGCCAGTAGGTCTGAATAATGCATTCTGATTACCACAGTCCTGAGGAGAGAGTAAATTAACTAAGATCTCTTAAATTGGAGTGTATCCTATGTCTAAGTTGAAGAAGCTAACCATAGCAGTGCTTGAAGTGAAACAAAAGGAAACTTAATAGTAATTGTGGTAAATGTGGCTTAGAAGTTTAAATATTTTCTACATTGGAAGTATAGTAGATTTGTTTTTGAGTTTCATGTTTTTCAAAAATGTAAGGTTTGGCATAATGCTCATGTTTGATTCAATGTTAGCATATAATTTGATGATTTTGAGACTTTGATGCTTTATATCCAGCGTAAGGAACATAGTTCAACAGGGAGGCAACTGTAGTCCACCATGGGGAAACACAACTGACTGAAACAAAGACATAGTCAACAATTGGATCAACTACACTGACCTCTACTGGTATTTTCAGGAAGCATTCAGGCCATGCACAAAAGTTGATTGGCGTTCAATTCATCGATCAATCAATCAATCAATCAATCAATCAATCAATCAATCAATCAATCAATCAATCAATAAATCAATCAATCAATACTGATCTGCATTTAGGACAGTTGCCCAGGTGGCAGATTCCCTATCTGTTCTTTTCCTAGCCTTTTCTTAAGTGATTTCAAAGAAATTGGATATTTATTGAACATCTCCCTTCGTTATTCCAATCCCTAATGCCCCTTCCTATAAATGAATATTTGCCCCAATTTGTCCTCTTGAATTTCAACTTTATCTTCATATTGTGATCTTTCCCACTTTTAAAGATACCACTCCAACTTTTTCATCTATTAATGTCATTGCATGCCATCTCTTCGTTGACAGCTCAGTACATACCGCTTAGTCGAGCAGCTCGTTTTCTTTCTCCCAAGTCTTCCCAGCCCAAACTTTGCAACATTTTTGTTACGCTACTCTTTTGTCGGAAATCACCCAGAACAAATCGAGCTGCTTTTCTTTGGATTTTTTCCAGTTCTTGAATCAAGTAATCCTGGTGAGGGTCCCATACACTGAAACCATACTCTAGTTGGGGTCTTACAAGGGACTTATATATCCTCTCCTTTATATCCTTACCACAACCCCTAAACACCCTCATAACCATGTGCAGAGATCTGTACCCTTTATTTACAATTCCATTTATGTGATTACCCCAATTAAGATCTTTCCTTATATTAACAAGATTTGACCAGGTTCACTTTGTGTCAGCTGTTCATCCACCTCTATGTGTCAAGTGTTTAAAAATCTACACCATCTACCTCTAAATAGCTTACTTTTACTCCTATCTATATATATAAAATAAGAGTTTTGTCTGTACATTGCTCAGAATTTGAAAAGAATGGTATTTCTGTATTGGTCATGTCCACAGTAACAAGGAGATGTACTTTTTACTTTTCCGTAATTTCTGTCTGTCTGTCTGTCTGTCTGTCTGTCTGTACTCGCATCACGAGAAAACAACTGAAGAGAATTTAATGAAAATCGGTATGTAAATTCGGGGGATAAGCCTCTATTATCTAGGCTATAAATCATTTTATTTACGCTGAAATGGTAGTTTAGGGGAAGGCCTACAATTTAATTCTCAAATATTTATATTATTAGTGGTCCTATTGATAAATACTACATAACTAAACTTATATAGAATTAAATTTCCGAGTCATACATTTTTACTGTACAGGCTATGATAACACAGGTATTCATGAATTTGTATTTTTGTTGCTAAGTCCATATCAAAGCCGAGCCACGAGAAAATGGGTTAAGAGGATTTAATGAAAATCGGTATATAGAGTCCGGGAATAAGAAACTACAGTCTAAGCTATAAACAATTTTATTCACCCTGGATGAAATTGTAGTTTAGGGGAAGGTGCCTAAAATTTAATTTTGAAATACCTATGTTATTGGTCCTATCAAAAATTACTACATAACAAAAGTTATAGAGAATACAATTTCCAATCATTTATGTTTTATTCAGTTTTACCGTACCGACTATGATAAGAATGGTATTTCAGAGTCAGAAGGAAACTAAATGTGAAGGCCTACAATATCGAAAGCGCATAACATTGATCAACAATGACATTATATTGACCATTGTTTGTTGAGATGTTCTTTGTCTATTATGCTGCACCTCAGTTCCGACAGATGGGATTATTGTTGCGTACTGAGTATAACAGCCTGACTTAATATTGTTGTGAAATAGCTGGGGAGTTAAAACATTTTCTTCTTTAGCGTGCTATTCCTCTGGTTCATAGATTTTCTGATACTGCTGGTGCGTAACACACTGGTTCATCATAGTACCCCAGCTATTCGATCCCCATTCTGACGCGCTGGTTTGAATGAGCAGTGTGCACATTTAAGGCAGAGACTCAGTTGCAATAGCTGTAGTGGTAGCAGTAGCAGTATCACCATCTCTAGAATTACAATTTCGGGCTCTTCCAAATTATAGCACCACAATTCAGTAAATAATTCAAAATTCAACCCTGAAAAGTATAGTTTCTTAAGAAAAGCTTCTTCCTGTTCACTTTTAGTAAATTCTACATTTATTTTATCCCCAATTAACAGTGAAGAGGGGGTTTCTCCTTTGTTTTGGCAGAAAAATTTGCCTCCAAGTCAGATAGATTTTTCTGCTGCCAGTGTAATGAACTGAGATTTTCCAACTCATCGGATACTCCTAGGAAACTGATTAGTAAAAGGACATAGTTTTTGCCCTGGGACTCTCCACTATTTGACTCTCCTCCCCCCTCGCCGAAAAAAAGACGAGTGTTGACGGATCACTGCTGTCTGCGGCTTGATCATTCCAGCTCTGGAAATTTGGACTGTTAGATCGGCAGCGTAGTACTGTTCGTTAAAAGTGAGAAAATGTGTGGTTTTTCATTTGATCGAGTATTTCATATGAAAGCATTGCTTTTAATCGCGCCCTTCCTACTGACTTCATTGTAATGACCTATGTTCATTTCAGTTGGGAAAACAACTTTTTTTTTTTGCTATTTGTTTTACGTCGTACCGACATAGATAGGTCTTATGGCGACGATGGGATAGGAAAGGTCTAGGAATGGGAAGGAAGCAGCCGTGGCCTTAATGAAGGTACAGCCTGGTGTGAAAATGGGAAACCATGGGAAACCATCTTCAGGTCTGCTGAAAGTGGGGTTCGAACCCACTATGTCCCAGATGCAAGCTCACAGCTGCACGCTCCTAACCGCACGGCCAACTCGCCCGGTGGGAAAAACAACTAAGACAGTCTTCCTGAGGATATCAAAGGGCAGGTGAAGAGTAAGTGTCTGTCATTATAATGAAAACTCCCCAACCTGATTGTGATTGATGGTAGGCAAGTGGGCCTACTCTTACAATGAAAATTCCCTAACCCAGTCTTCATATGATAAAAGACGTGTGGTGACTTCGCAGTTGCGTTTCTAGGGTAACGTCAAGAGCTATGCAATTTAATACAGTCTTGCTCACAACGTGAACACTACCTAATCTAGAATTCTGTATACAATGTAGAATACCATAGCGAAGCACGGGTACATCAGCTAGTTTAATATAAAAATGTGTTACCGGTATCTTTAACTACCAAAATTTCATTCTGCCTCACTTCACGCATAGCAATGACAGTATATTATAATTATATAGGATTGTATATGATGGTGATGATATATAAATCCAGAAACCAGGGGAAGTTGTAATGAACTGTGATGTGGAAAAATATAAAATACAGTAATTCTTGTAATAATATAGCCCTGCTTTTTGATGCCTGATATTTTGGTCATCATATTTTACAATGTCAGTCATGAACCTGCAATCATTACGTTTGTGATTCATATATATATTTACCCTTATTTGAAAATAAAAGAGTATAATATTACTGCAAGAATAGATGCTATATATTTATTATATATATGTGAGCTTTATGTTTTTGTGCTTTGCAGAGTGGGTACATGTGAAAATAGATCACTGAATATTGTATTAAAGTAATTTTATTTATATATTGGTATTATTTGTTTTATATTCTGTCCTTCAGCAAATTTTAGGCTAGAAACTTAAAGAAAAAAGTATGTTAAAAATTTGACTATCTCATACTCAGAACTGAGCATAAGGGAGCTAAGTTAAATGGTGTTTTCTGAAACAGACTACTTAAACAGGAATATACTTGCATTTTTCTTTGCTCTGCTATGACTTGGTCATTTACTCAGTGTTTTATATGATGGATAGTTTGTTGGCAGAAAGCTTTATCAGTTTCACTGCTTTTAACACTTTCATCACTACCATATTTTAACATGGACCCTAACAGTGAACTTGATTCTTTTCCTGAATTTTAATACATTATTGCACAACAGCAAAACAAAGTACATACCTACCTGATTTTTGTTTCATATGGAGGTATCAGCCATACAAAATTAAGATGTCAATCAGGAAGTATATATCTAATGTAATTTAATTATACTAGTCTTATGAAAAACATTTTAAAATGTTCGGAAAATAACTTTTACATTCAAGTTATACCAATAAGCCTGCTCAAACAATTAAAAAAAAATCATTTACTCTGGCTACTTAAGCCACAAATAGACACAATTACATTTGAAATACAAAATTTACATATTTAGGAATAGTTTGTTTTGGCCCTGAGAACATTGGGCTATGCACAATCCAACCTTGCACTCCTTGCACCATCATCTACTTTCTTTTCACAGTACAGATGAATCATCAGCCTTCGTTTCTTTGTCTAAACAAAAAAGCCCAAATTTCTGGAGAGGTGAAGTATCTTTTATCGTTTGTATTCAGAGTAAAATAATGCAGCAAAAAACTTGCATTCGAAAGTGACATAACAAATAAAAATCTTGCCCGAACTATCACTTGATATGTAATCTGGTTCATAAGCAGAGTCTTCATCAGTGTCATCTACAGTATTTCTGAACCTGCTTCTCGTGATAAAATATCCAAGATAGCACTATCATTGAGCCCTCGTGAGGACATGTTTCCACAGTAACACAGCTGACAGCACGATAGATTTGGCGCGTTCAGCACCTGGCACATCGAGAGCTTTGGTAGAGGTCATGGCATGGAGAAACTACCCTTTTTATTGTTTCATTTTGAACTTCCTGACAACTGCTGCATTCTAGTGAAAACTAGATAATGTACTGCCGCCAAGCAAGGGACAGAAACCATATGGGATGTATGCAGCTGCTTATAAACATCTGAAAATCAAGCCCGTATGCTAAACGGGCACCATCCACAACCAGGAAAGCAGTTCGTCCATATCCCGTATGGGCATAGTGTTGAAAGTGTTAAAACTAAATGTTCTCTTTAACAGATAGGCAAATCAAATTTTTAAAATCCTTATAATGATCATAATTATTGAGTGAGTGCTTGTACAAAATGACAGTTGTAAATATCATTTTGTTATATTATTTAAAGTTATTCAGATTAGACTCGTAAACAAGATATCTTTTAATTAGAAGTGCATTCCTTTTCTACGTGGTTTTTCACATGTAGTAATTGGAGTACAATATGTACAGTGTTAATTAGAAGGTTGGACTTGTTCATGTTTGTAGAGTAGGTTACATGAATTGAACAAAATGTTTGTATTTTTCCAAAATATCATCGTGGTCAACTGGAGACAGAGGTAGTAATCACATACTGTAACTTACTTTTAGTGGTTCCTTTCTGTTTTTCTTAGAAACATAAAGCAACATCCTCATTTCATAAATAAATTTCAATGTACAATTTTGTGAGTACTTGAATTCTCCATAGTGGAATTAATTTTGATTTTTGTGTATTAAATGAAATAGTTTATTGATTTACTGGTAAACTATAACAGAAGGAGTCTACATACAGGTCAAACTGAGCAAGTTGGCTATGTGGTTTGGGTCACGTAGCTGTGAATTTGCATTTGAAAGATGGTGAGTTCGAACCCCAGTGTTGACAGCCCGTGGTTTCCTGTTTTTATGCCGGGCAAATGCTGGGGCGCTACCGTAATTAAATCCAAGGTTGCTTTCTTCCCAGTCCTAGCCCTGCCCTGTCCTATCATCACTTTAAGGCTTACTGTATCTGCGTTGGTGTGATGTAAAAACCATAGCAAAAGAATTGAAAGAAAAATACCATACAGGTCATCTAGACCATTGGGGAGTGGAAGATGAAGGCTTCCTCACCATAACTAGGATAGAGAGATTAGTCCTATGCCTCACAATTACAGAGTTTTCTGACATTCCCACCTAATCAATGCTATATATATGTTGTAAAATTTATTTGTTTACATCTAAATTTCAATGCTAGTTTTGATCCATGGAACAAAAGTAAAACGAAAGATATATTACAGTAGGCCTAACTAATTTCATGAAGCCCCATTTTACTGACATTTTAATGTAGTACAATAAGAACAAATTAAACAATTGGCTACAGGATATTAAGATAGTGAATTCATAAAAATCTGAGAAGAGTGTTTTGAGGCAACACAATTACATAATCCCGATGGGCTTATGGTTCCCCATTCAACAGATAGAGATACGTCAGTGAAATAAACAGACATTTTATTCTTATTTTAAGACTGTAATATGTAACAATAATTCAAAGAAAATGGTTTCTAATGATTGTGAATGTACTATTTTAATTGTTAGTGTAAGCATTCGAGGATGATCCATAGATCAAAAATAGTATTGAAATTTAGATGTAAATAAATAAATATAACACATATATAGGAAAGGGCACGAAGATCGGAGCGTCTGAAGAAGTACTGGGAGGACCGCAAAGCCCGAACAATCCCTTCAAAGAGACCTGAACGACGGACTGACTAAAGTGATCCTATGTGGTCATAAAAGAAGAAGAAGAAGAAGAAGTATTGATTAGGTGGGAACGTCAGAAAACTCTGTAACTGTGAGTTATAAATCATCAATACAGAAAAATGTAACTAATCACACAGGACATAGTCCTATGCTTGACCACTTCCATCCCCAGGAATTAAACTGGCACTCACTTATATTGCAGGCAGTAAAATTCAAGTCCATGTACATCATCAGAGAGGTCTCTTTTCTGAATATCTTGATTTCTTTTGGGGGAATTACATCCACGTCCTTCTGGATGAACCAATCACACCTTTACTACCTTGGGCAGACAGTCCTTTCTAGTAACCTATGCGATATATGTACATAACAAGTTTACTTGCAGTGTGTGTAATATGCACTGCTACTAGTCCTTGTGCTACCATAAACTAGAGTCGCTGATGGTTTTATGTTGTATCTCTAGAAACTTCTAAATAGCTGTGTCAGTTTATTTTTAATTTTCAGCATTGATAGAAAAGCAGCCGTAATAATAGAATATTTTCAGAGAGAAATTAATATTGGTAAAAAATATATATTATCATCCCTTTCTTATCGGTACAATTTACTTAATGTTCCTGGAATAGATGTTTATGTATGTTACTTTATTAATTTAATTCATGGACATATTTAAGCTAACAAAGAATATAGGTAAATTAATTCTTCACATACTGTATGTATATACATGCCGTGTACTGAACGAACTTCTGTAGCAATCAGTAATGCAATCCAAGATTGATGATATATGTAGGTTTGTTATATAACATCCACTCAACTTTACACCATTCAAAGATGACCACTTTTTCCTTTTTTTCAGACTCCGAGGTTTCATGGATGAACTTCCCAAATACATTTAGACTACCTTCTTCAGTATCAAATTACAGTGACAGTTTTGAAACTACTGTGTTGAATGTGAGACCTGTTCCTATACCTCCTCCAGTCATAAGAAGAAATACAACAAGCTGGCAGTCCAACAGTCCTGGTCTGTTTCGTTGTGAGCGTTGTGGGAAAGTCTACCGATGGAAGAGGAATCTCTTGAGCCATATGAAATTAGAATGTGGGAAGGAACCTCAATTTCCATGCCCATATTGTCCACAAAGATCAACGCAGAAAAGTAATTTGAGAACACACATTAAAAAGCGTCATAGCAATCAGTATGTTCCTTTATGATAAATGCCTACATTGTGATAGGTCGAAAATGAAACTATGTTATACAATGTGATTTTTATCTGTTGATCCCTTGGTAGTAAGACATTACTGTGGAGGAGTTTACGGTGTATTGAATTATTTACTTATTTTTTGAAGACCATAAAACTAGGGTGTGGATTTCTATGATATGTAATGTTTTTATCCTGACTCTTTCTACAAACTTAAATTAAACATGTTTCTACCTACTGTGAATACAATAACACAGGTTTTATTGGTCATATAAGTGCGTATTTAACTATATTTTGTCATTAAGTCATATTTGACCAAAATATTGTACAAAGGGGTATTTTGGGATGTGTTATATTAATTTTATATATATCAAACCAAATTTGATGGTTGTTTTTTAGTTGAAGTCCTCAGATATTTACCCTCCCATCCTTTTGCTCGTAGAGTTTCTGAACTTGGACATCAACTGGTGCTTAAGTTAAGGAAAGCACCTAGCCTTAAAATTAGATGAGCAATTGTTTTCTCCATGTGCTTATGTAATAAGTTGCTGCTCTCTGTCTGTTTCCTGTCCATATATATATATATATTCACTCCTGTCAGCTTTCTTACCAGAGCATTAAGTGATTTTTTATTTTATTTGTTATTCTACAGGTATTATTCACATGCTGATAATGCCTTGTGATTTCCCTTAGAAATGTTTTGGGTTTAAATGAAGTTTGAACAGGTTTCACAAGCAGTAATTTGTTGTAAAGGAAAGGTCAAAAGAATGTTAGGAATGTGCCCAGTTTGCTGCTGGTCTTCTAAGCAAATTTTGGACAATATTTAAATTCTTTTGCATCATATTTCCAATTTTTTAGGGTCATATTGTGGTATTTTTAGAGCATTAGTGCATACATATTTCCAAAGATTTTAGGTCATAGAAATCCAAGCCCTATTAATAACCAACACTTACATTCTAATTCATTTTTAAAAATTATTATGTAAAGTCTGTATAATGCCAAGTGTGAAAATAGACCTGAAAATTGTTTCATTTTTTTAGTGATCTTCTTTAACCTAGAATACTGTTTTACAAATGTCTTTATGTATATATGTTGAAAATTGTCCCTCTATATACCATGACACATAGGCCTCTCCAGCCTGCTAAGTTTCCTTTGCACTTTCTACCATTAGATTCTTTCCACTGAGCTGTGATAATATATATAAACTTTTATAAATAATCAAAGGGTCTTAATTGGATCTGCCCTGTATATATTAAGTATTGGCTGGGCAGACTCAATAAAGACCCTTTAAATATTTATTATTGTCATGGTCAATATGGGCCATCACGGACAAAAAATTGGTCAGATATGTTGATTCTATCTACGATTTATAAAAGAAATTGAAAATACAATAGGCCTTCTCATTTTTCACCATCACTTTGGTCACCATTGAAGAGCTTAACAATGATCAAATTGTAAGTGATGTTAATGAAGATAAAGAAGGAAATGAAAATATTATTCACTCTGCAGCCAAGGAAGCCTTCATTAAATACACTGAACAGCATCCAGTGGCGACACCTATGGACATGTTGTGGGTAAAGAAAAGGAGGTGGGCATAACAAAAAAATAAACTTTTTCAACTGAACTCATTTGTGTAAAATAGTGTCTATACAGTACTGTATGATTTAATATTTTATCAGATGTTGTGTAATGATCAGTAGGCCTCTAAAATTATGTTCTTTTCTTATTTTTGATCATACATGTTCTTTTCTATTACAGTGGTCACAGCTTTATTTGAAATATTGTTTAATTTACTATCAAACTATTTTACATACCTTTCTGTGTTATAATAAAAGTTTGTATTTGTTTCTCGGATTATCCGATCTTTCATGTGTGCTGACCTTGTCCTAGTCCCATGAGGGCAGATGTGAGAGATTCTACTGTATTCAGACTTTCTGTCTGTTAAGTTTTCAACCTGAAGGCTGGTTGGATCCACAAACAGCACTACCAAAGGTTATGCTGTTGTAGAGAAACTGCAAAAGCTTATGCTCGTATCATAATGAGGCATACAAGACATGATGAGTGAGATAGTTTGCCATTGCTTCCCTCACTGGCTCAGAAAATGCTAATGCAATACGACCACCCCTATGAGTAGCAACTCCCACAACATTCATACGAATGAGTCATGTTCTGAAGGTCATTACTTAGCGCCACCCTCATCCCACAGGTTTCCGTACTTTTTCAGCCATAAATGAGACTGGGACTTCAGTGGAAGCTGCATTTTACTCGGCCTGTGCCAAGAGACATTTACATAAACACTGTACCCATTAAGAAATAACATGAAGTGATAACATCAGTTGGGAGATAACCAGTCTGGTGGCAGGCTCATCAGTTGTAAAACATTGCTCTGTAGTTTATGATATAGATGTTGATTCCCATAGGGAACCTGAATTATTTGTCCTAAATGAGTAAATTTATGCCAGTATAGTTGGACCATTATTGGACATTATAAATTTTCCAGCTAACTCATTCCTCAATTAGCACACTGGGGCAAAATGCTGGCACAAGGAATGAGTTAGCTGGGAAATTTATAATGTCCAATAACAGACCAACTATATTGGTATCTGTAGTTTACTTTTTCTCACAGTATAAACCCATGTCTCCCAATAAAAATGAACTACTGCTATTATTTAATGTAAATTATAAACTGTACATAAGTCTTGCCTCATGTTTTATAGTAAGCAATGTGGTTGTGATTAGTAAACAAGCACACACACAAAAAAAAAAAAAAAAAAAAAAAAAAAACCTAGGCGCTACGGCCCTGATGGGCCTTGGCCTACCAAGCAAATGCTGCTCAGCCAGAAGGACTGCAGATTATCAAGTCAGTGTGATAAATCATTATGGCCTTATTCTTGGCTTTCTATACCAGGGCTGCCATCTCATTTTGAGATAGCTCCTCAATTGTAATCATGTTGGCTGAAGAGACCTCGAACCAACCCTCAGATCCTGGTAAAAATCCCTGATCTGACTGAGAGTTAAACCCAGGGCCTCTGGGTGAGAGGCAGGCATACTACCCCTAGACTATGGGACTGGCAGTTATGATCAGTACAATGTGGAATTTGAAGAAAATATAACATTGATTCTAATGTACAGTATTGTGATTATTAATGATATCCTTTCATATGCAGCTTCTGATTTCATAGCAGATGTGTTAAAAAGAAACACAAGGAGAAATCAACTTGATGTTTTTAGTATCTCATCAGTATTTTTCCTTTGTTGTTAATTTTGTTTGGAGTTGAGTATTGATTTAGTATGAATGTATGTAGCGAAGAAATGTGTGGATGTTGGTAATAAATGAAACATCAATTTTTAATAACCTTTGGTGTTGGTATGATCATTTAGTCTAACCTACAAAGTAGCTCATTTAATTAATGTTTGGGTTAAACACATCATATCTCTTCTTCTTCCATGTATTATTCTTGCATTGTATGGGGGTCTGCATGTCTAGCCAATCCTCACTATAATTGTCGGTTGAAAATAATCATACTTGGTGAGACCAAACATCTTGATGTCAGCATCCCCTTGATCTTTCCATCTTGACTTTAAGTCAGTCCCTGCCACTACCATGTCTGTGGATATCCTTGCCACCATTGGGGGATCTTGCCTTTTTTTTTTTTAGTGGCTGACTGAAATTTTTGCCATAACATGGGTGTTCCACAGGTCCTCATTCCTAATCCTGTCGAGTATCATTAGTCCAATCAACCTATGGAGCATTCTCATTTCCATCGTATGTAGAATTTGTGTATGACACTGGGTTATTGGCCAGCATTCGCCTCCATACAGGGCAACTGGGCGGACAACAGATTTCTTATTTCTGTACGTTCGTACAACATAAACAACAAGTAACAACAGTTTGCCCGTCAGAACATGTTCAATGACAGGAAGAGTCCACAACAAACAGATTCCAGGTGGATAAGTGGGGCATATGACACGGACATTCTATTGACAGCACTCGGTTAGCATCATGCACATGATAGAATGTAACATGCCACTTATCTCCTAATGTCACTATATAGGTGACTACAACAGTTTTAAGAATTGAGTTCAGCTCAGGATTGAAGATTTAGAGATTTTAACTACAAGATTTTAAAATGTTAAGAGAAGAGATTATATCTCAAGCAATATTCAAACTATGTTTTACTTGTATATAATTAGGAATATTGAGTACACATTCTTAAATATTTCGCTACATGATTTTCTAGTCAATATGAGTTTTGTAATGGAGCTTTTAAAGGTTGTTACTTGTAATATAATTAGGATTCAAATGAGACCCATTGTACCAATGTTCAGTAACTTTCGTTCATAATATTACTGGATTGAAAGTTATTTATTTTAAGTTTTAAATCCACTGAATGTGACTCGAAATATGAGTCACAACATGTATGGTAATATAAAAATGGCATCTGTATAGATGAAATATATCATAATATATTGAATACGAGGATTCGATTAGTCGTTTATATTGCAATATTCTGTACATTCATCGTACTCCGTCAAGGAGGATGTGACTTTTCTTTCCACATTTTCAAATATTAACTCAATATGTGTACTGATGTTATGATTGAATGAGTTCTTGTTGAAGAGAAGCTTTCTCAGTGATGAGTAGCTGAGAGAAAGTACTTATGACAGCACATCATTTAATGAAAACTTTGCCACAATATTTTAGTGGAGCAGCTTTTGAGATTTGTAACTGTTATATTGGATGAATACCTGAGTAATACTCTGATTGACAATTTTAAGTTTTTTTTTTTTTTTTTTTTTTTCCTTTACAATTTGTTTTTCGTCACACTGACACAGATAGGTCTTATGGTGGCGTCGAGATTGGAAAGGCCTACGAGTGTGAAGGAAGTGGCCGTGGTCTTATTTAAGGTACAGCCCCAGCATTTGCCTGGTGTGAAAATGGGAAACCACTGAAAACCATCTTCAGGGCTGCCGACAGTGGGGTTCAAACTCACTATCTCCCGGATGCAAGCTCACAGCAGCGCCCCCCTAACTGCATGGCAAACTCACCCGGTATTTTAAGTTTTAATTGCTGTTTGACATTGTTATAAAAACACTTCCTTCAGCTTATCTCAAGTATTTCTGGGTTTGCTTGAACTCACTGGCTTATTAGCCTCTATGGATCAGTGATGGACTGTTGACCTCTGCATCCCAAGATCACCTGACAGAGGTAGTTATATTTTTGAAGAGTGCAGAGAAGTTCGTCACATATTCCATGTTATACAATGTTTGCATGTAAACAATCTCTGGTGACACATCTGGTGTTTACCTGACAAAATTAATTATAACTTAGCTATATATCACTCAGCAGAGATCCATATATACAGTGGTAAAGAGTATATGTTCCAGTAGAACAGGAAGCGAATGACTCCATTCGATGAAAACTGTTGTCGGTACCAGTAGGCAGAGAGGAAGATAGGAGTTAATTGTATTAATGCTGAAAATGTATGAATTATGCTCCTAAATTTCCTCACTCATCACTCTCAACTTCATGTTTCATAAATATTTTTACATTGAATCTAATTTCCTCATTTTGGTTCTCATTATTTCTTTTCTATGCATACTAGATTGTTTGTTGTATTTAGAAACTCATTGCTCTTCTCAAATGATTGGCTTAAAAGTACACAGTTCATGGAGGAGTGGTTTATTTCTACCAACTGAAATTAGAAGGCTACTTCATACCTTAAGATAATAGTTCTTTCGGAGCCTCACCTGCCATAATACTGATGTATATTGATTACAAGAATTGTAATTTAAGTACTGTTAACCTTTTGTCTGTGTAGCTATTTGCTTCTTGCATAGATTTGCTATTTATAGTGTATGCTGATGTGATTATTTTGCTTGTGTTTGTTTAGCTAAGAACATTTTTATATCTGCTAATGCAGGGTATGTTATTTGTCTCAGGACAGAAGTCACACTGTATGATTTCTGAACACCAGTGTGAGATTCAGATATAATGGAGATTTATGGTGGTGGTGGTGGTGGTGGTGGTGGTGGTGGTGGTGGTGGTGGTGGTGGTGGTGGTGGTGGTGGTGGTGGTGGTGGTGGTGTTCAAATCCCACCATTGGCAGCCGTGAAGCTGGCTTTCTGTGGTTTCCCATTTTCACACCATGCAATAAAGGCCACAGCTGCTACCTTCCCAGTCCTAGCTCTTTACCATCATTATGTCACTGGAAACCTTCAATGTGTTAGTGCGACATTATATATATGCTGTCAAGAGTTATTATACTAAGCAATAAAGTAAAAATATTATGAATATAAATATTAGGCTTTACTTTTTTACTTACTTATTTCCTGTTGCTCCCTCTGGATCATAGGACCTTGGCAAAATTTCTCCACACAGTACAGTTTCTGGCCATTTTTATTAACCTCACTCCAGGTCTTGTCATCCTCTGCAATTTCCTTTTCACTCGTCCTCTTCCAGGTCTTCTTGGGCTGACCTCACTTTCTGGTGCCTTGAGGGTTCCAGTCCAGCACCGCCCTCTCAACAGCTCCATCCGGCTTCCTTAATGTGTGCCCGATCCAGCGCCATTTCCTCTCCTTGATCTGGATGTCAATTGTCTGTTGATTGGTTCGGAGTGTGTGGATCTCATCAATACACTCTGAAAATATTAGGCTAAAGGACTTAAAATCAGATCACCAGCCAAAATAAAGTTGTTTATTCCCCTTTTATTGATTTGTGAAATATGTTGGTTTGAGAGCAATAAGTACTGGTATATTCAGAATATCTATAGCATTATAATATTGCTGAAATATTTGTATCAGTTCTAATTTTGTGCATACAAACAATAAGAGAATATTGTAGTTTTTACAATTAGAAAAATAAACCGTCTTTAATCTAGGAGTTTGTTACTCCTTGTCTCAGAGGCAAAGATCGTTAAGCAAGTGTATGTGTTTTTGTGTCCAGTGTGATGACTGCGTCTTGTGTGTGATGATAATGAGCTAGGGAGAGGGTGAAGAAATCCGGTGTTGGCGCATAGCCTACTCCTTTATTATAAGCTATAAATTTCATTTTTGTTAAGTATTGAAGTGCAATTATAAGAAATAAATTGACAAAACCTTGTCAATACAATATATCAAGTAAATAATATTACATCAGTCTTGGGACTAGTTTCAGCCACTTAGTGGCCATCTTCAGCCAAATTAAAATTAAACAGATTATGTGATAACTGAAACATGCATATACCAGACAAAGTAATTGTTGCAGGAATAATTACAAGATTAAAATACTTATAATAACAAAAATTATTGTTATGATCTTCTTGTCATAAAGAAGTAAATCTGGAAATGATAGCCAGAATTAGGAATGAATAAACATACATCAAAGAAATTAAAAAGGAGAAAAATTATTTATGGGGCTCATGTCTAATGTCTGATGTAGAACAAGCACTGGCTTTCTGGAGGAAGCAGGTAGGCCATGTTAAGAAAGGAGGGGAGGGGGTAAAGAAGGAAGGGGGAGGGAGGGGAGAAGGAGAGAAAGGGTGTCTAAGGTGGGGCTGAAGGATGCGGAAAGAAATTCTGCTTTGAGAGGGGAATTTAAAGAGATTATAAAAGAATTATTTTTATCTGAGACATGATTACTAGAGATAGTAATTAAAAGGCAATGAAATATTTGATTTCTCTTAAGTTCCATTTAGATTGAAGTTAGGATTGAAAAACTGTTCCAGAGGATAAAACAATTTTCCGTAATATTGAGCAGGGGCCATTTTGTATAACTTTGAGAATTTTCATGTCTTGGCTGATATTACAGAACTTATGGTTAGTATCACCCATGTGCTGTGCCATGGCTGAAAATCTGTTATATTTCAGGGCATTAACATGCTCTAAATTGGCGCATAGCCTACTCCTGTCAAATAACACAGAGATGTCTACTCAAGGCTTTATGTCTCCATCGATGGGCAAATCACTATCAACAGTGTCACGTGCCCTCACTCCGTATGAAGACTGTGAAGAGGTATGGAATTGAATCCAGTCTTTTGGCACACAATCTAATGAGTAGAAATTGTACACCACCACCTCTTCTTCCCTGCCAGGCAACACTCTGATGGTGAACGCTTCCTCCACCTACAAGACTCGAACCAGCTAACCGTGGTGTCAGACCATAAAGACTTGATGCCCTCATGACTGCCAGGCAGGCAGTTAAAATTGAAATATAGTATAAGATTTAATTATTTTATAACTGTTAGACTCTTTAGTCTGTCAAAACTAATTTAGGACAAGTAAATTTATAAACTGCCTGAAAAAAAGAAAATATATCTTAACAGAATTGTACCTGAAAAAGGAACAACTTAATTAAAATGACATATCATTCTATTTTGATCTTGATGATGTTCTTTCAAGAACAAAACGTGCCATTCTATTTTGTTTTTGATGATGTTCTTTCAAGAACGAAACATGTCATTCTATTTTGATCTTGTTGATGTTCTTTCAAGAATGAAACATGTCATTCTATTTTGTTTTTGATGGTGTTCTTTCAAGAATACTCTTGTCATTCTATTTTGTTTTTGATGATGTTCTTTCAAGAACAAAACATGTCATTCTATTTTGTTTTGGTGATGTTCTTTCAAGAACAAAACATGTCATTCTATTTTGTTTTGGTGATGTTCTTTCAAGAACAAAACATGTCATTCTATTTTGTTTTGGTGATGTTCTTTCAAGAACAAAACGTGCCATTCTATTTTGTTTTGGTGATGTTCTTTCAAGAACAAAACATGTCATTCTATTTTGTTTTGGTGATGTTCTTTCAAGAACAAAACATGTCATTCTATTTTGTTTTGGTGATGTTCTTTCAAGAACAAAACATGTCATTCTATTTTGTTTTGATGATGTTCTTTCAAGAACAAAACAGGTCATTCTATTTTGATCTTGATGATGTTCTTTCAAGAACAAAACATGCCATTCTATTTTGTTTTTTATGTTCTTTCAAGAATGAAACATGTCATTCTATTTTGATCGTGATGATGTTCCTTCAAGTATGAAACATGTCATTCTATTTTGTTTTTGATGGTGTTCTTTCAAGAACGAAACATGTCATTCTATTTTGTTTTTGATGGTGTTCTTTCAAGAATGAAACATGTCATTCTATTTTGATCGTGATGATGTTCCTTCAAGTATGAAACATGTCATTCTATTTTGTTTTTGATGGTGTTCTTTCAAGAATGACTCATGTCATTCTATTTTGTTTTTGATGATGTTCTTTCAAGAACAAAACATGTCATTCTATTTTGTTTTTGATGATGTTCTTTCAAGAATGAAACATGTCATTCTATTTTGTTTTTGATGGTGTTCTTTCAAGAATGAAACATGTCATTCTATTTTGATCTTGATGATGTTCTTTCAAGAATGAAACATGTCATTCCATTATTTTTGATGATGTTCTTTTAAGAACGAAACATGTCATTCTATTTTGATCTTAATTGCTTCAGGTATCACAAATTTAATTATATCATATGCAGGGTGGTCGGAAACAACGTGAACCGGATATATGAGCATAAGAGGGTTGGTCATGCTGATAAATAATTAGAAAGAAATCATTCGATATCTTGTGCCATTGCCATTTTATCAGCTGCAGAAGTTAGCCAATCAGATTGTTTCGCAGGCGAATTCTAATGGGCTCTACAAGGGGGTGTTGCTAAATCTGCATGTGGTTTACACCGATTTGAGAGCCATGCTGAGTAATCGGGATCAAATATAAACACAACGTGTGTTAAAGCCGCTGACATGGTAGCGTACCTGCTCTGGTGGAGTGCCGTCAGTTGGAAGGACCGTGTTCAAATCCCTCCACTGTCAAAATTTTTTCCTGTGATTGGTGTTCTCAAACCGATCTTAAGCTCTGTGCAGATTTAGCAACACCACCTCGCAAAGCCCATTTGTAGTCACCCGTGTTGCAATCTGATTGGCTAAATTCAGCAGCTCATTAAGTGGCAATGGCATGATAAATTTTTCAAATTATTTATCAGTATGACAACCCTCTTACACTCGTATATCTGGTTCATGTTGTTTCCGACCATCCTGTATACCCATCAAAATAACTACCCCGATCTCATATTAAGAAAATAGGACTAAGGGGTAGACATACACCTGTCATAAGAACATCTTAATGTTTAATTTTATCTCTAACCTATGCTCTATTTTCTCTAACCTGCGCTTTGTTTTTCTCTAATTGTGCTCTTTCTCTTTCAGGTGGATTAAATTTTCAGAAACGATTAGAATACTCAACATCAAGACAGATGACTGCAGGGAAGTTAGTAGAGCCAATGAATACTTTACACCAGCCTCACAATACTCGGGGAGCCTGTGAAGGACAAAAACATCAAGTAACTCTAACTACAGGACATGCCCAACAATGGCCTTTATTGTGTGATTCCTCTTTTCAACAACCTCTTGATATTGGCAAAATAGAACAGCTGCTGGCTAAGTCACAGTCCTTTTCTTCATTGAGCAGACCAGGAATGTATTCCTGCCAGCGCTGTGGAAAGATTTATCGTTGGCGAAGAAATCTTATCAGTCACTTACGATTGGAGTGTGGCAAAGAACCACAGTTCCAGTGTCCATTTTGTCCACAGAGAACTACTCAGAAGAGCAGTCTCTCCACTCATATGAAACGACAACATCCAGAAAGAATGAGTTGAAAGGATCTTTTAATCTTTTGTTACAATGTGTTAATAATGAAATAAATAAAAATATATTTTATATCTATTTATTGTTTTCACTCTATTTATCATGGATTTTTATTTTTTCCAACTATTATACTTGATTAGAGAGTTGCCTCCTGTGTTCCAGCATGTGGAATTGAATCCTTAACACATTTCGTTGCAATTTAAATGTGCTTAATCCAAGACATCCAAGTCAGAAGCTCTATTGGTTCATTAAAGAATTACCTTTTCAGAATGAAATTCTTGCTGGCATCACTTACAACCATGAGAAGGTGAAAAGATGTCAAAGACGTAACAAAAGAATTGTAGTAGTAGTACTAACCTTATCTGTGTGAGCATGTCTAAAAGGTAAAGTAGTGAGGTAATAATAAAAATGGTGTGTAGCCTCCGGAGAGGCCTGGTGCAGATCCTTTGATTTGACTCCCGTAGGCAACCTGCACGCCGTGATGAGGATGAAATGGTTATGAAGACGACATGTACATCCAGTCCCCGTGCCGGAGGAATTAACCAATTATGGTTAAAATTCCCAACCCTGCCGGGAATCGAACGCGGGACCCCTGTAACCAAAGGCCAGCATGCTAACCATTTAGCCATGGAGCAGTAGTGAGGTGATAATGATTTACACTCTGTATTTTATTTATGTTTTACACTCTCTAATTTATTCATTTATTCATTTGTTCATTTGTCTGTTCATTTATATGTTTATTTATTTTGCTTGACATACATAAAACTATGAAACTTTCTCTTCAACCAAACCAGGATTAACAGTTACAGGAACCTAATATCTCTCTCTCTCTCTCTCTCACACACACACACACACACCCCTCTCTCTCTCTCTCTCTCTCTCTCTCTCTCTCTCTCTCTCTCTCTCTCTCTCTCTCTCTCTCTCGACTGTTTTCTGCTTTCTGCATTCAGTCTGAATTTTGCTAACGCTGCCATAATCCTTTATTTGTAACCAGTTCTGTGTCTTTATTCAGTTCTGTAACTCTTATCTTTTAAATTATTAGAAACTGAGTTTAGCCATCTTCATCTTAGTCTCCCTGTACTTCTTTTACCTGCCATGACCGAGTTCATTATTCTCCTAGGTAACTGACAGTTACTAGGTAATAATTTTAACAAATAACTTATATAATACTGATAACAACTGTATTAGGACTAATAATATATATAGGGTGGTCAGAAACAACATGAACGAGGTATACAATATAAGTGTTAGGAGGTTGGTCGTACTGATAAATAATTTGGAAAAATAATTTGGTACCTCGTGCCATTGTCATTATATCAACTGCCGAAATTAGCCAATCATATCACTTCACGGACAAATTCAAATGGGCGGCATGAGACTTAAGATCAGTTTGAGAGCACTAACTGTAGAAAGGAACTTTGCCAGAGGAGAGATTTTAACACAGACCTTCAAGCAGAGAGACTTGTGCCAAAGCAAGTACTCTACAGCGAAACTGGCTGAAACTCACGGAGTGTTTCTGTTTGATGTTCATTTCTCGGCATGGCTCTCAAGCCAGTCTTAAGCCACGTGCAGATTAAGCAACACTGTAGTGCAAAGGTCATTTGACTTCACCTGCAAATAGAACTGATTGGCTAACTTCAGCACCTGATAAAATGACAATGGCATGAGATATTGAAATATTTTTTTTAAAAAAAAGTTATTTATCAGTATGACAAAACACTCATATACCTGGTTCATGTTGTTTCTGAACACTCTGTATATATTCTTTTAGCCAGCTCCGTACGGGCAATGAAGACCTTTGGAGGGGCAGAAGGTAAAGGCTTCCACTATCCGTAACCTCAGCACTTGGTGCAATAAAATGGTTAGCTATACGCCTGGCTGCCTTTGCTTCAGGAATTAACCTGGTACTCATTTTTGGAGTAAGATGAGTGAATCTCAGGGTCATGTGCGCCTAAAGAAGTGGAAGTCTTGTTTCTTAAATATTTCAACTTCCTGATGACGAATTGAACCCGTGGCCTTCCGGGTGAACCTGTTGTGAGAGTGGGTGTTCAGTTGATGAATCTCTGAGAGGCTGGTAAACCTGGATGCTAGGTACCATGATGTAGTTTTACTACCCCATGGTTTATGACTGATAAGATATAAAGTTCCTTGTTAACCCTAGAATCATAAACTTTCGTCTCCCAGACTACACACCCCTGTAGTTTCCGTGGGAATTTCCAGACGCTAATGAACTGTGCTTTCCCCCTTCATCTAATCTTCCCCAGCTATCAACAATAAGTGCTGACCTTGATTTCAAGCATAAAGGTCCAGTTGTTTGTTTACTGCGATATGACCATCGTCTGAGAGACGAAAGTTTATGATTTGTGAAAGTATTCGTGATTTGTACATAGCTGTAAATAGTGTGAATATTTGGTTTATTACAGTAATGCTTTTCTTGTACGTAATACGTAAGCTTAATAGGATACTGAAATGGAAAATCTAGCGCACAATGATGAATTGATAACAGCAGTTCTTTCTGAATTAGACAGAGAACCACTCTCTTCAGGAGACATTAGTGGTAATATATGTCGTGAATGAAATTACCTGGGCAATACATGGATCAAACAGAAATATTACGACCGACAATTGGTTCACCTCAATTCGTCTGGCTGATTATCTCTATTGCAACAATAACCTGACAGTCATTGGAACAATGAGTAAAGACAAGCC
Source organism: Anabrus simplex (assembly GCF_040414725.1). NCBI lineage: Eukaryota > Metazoa > Arthropoda > Insecta > Orthoptera > Tettigoniidae > Anabrus > Anabrus simplex. Next base: position 671,232,547 of record NC_090265.1, read on the forward strand.
ACAGATACCACCAGAGATGAAAACAGTCAAAGTAAGAAAGCTTGGGTCCTCCATGTTTTGTTATAATGGTATAAAAGCAATGGAATCCTATAAAGGAAAATCAAACAAGAATGTAATCCTCCTTTCTACATGCCATGAAGTAGGAACAATAGCAGCCAGTGGGAAACTAGATATGGTGGAAGACTACAATGGGACTAAAGGTGCTGTGGACACTTTCGATGAAATGTCAACATTGATGTCATCTTCAAGAAAAACAAGAAGATGGCCAATGTGTATCTTTTATTGTATGATTAATACATCCCTTTTTTTTTATTTTTTTATTTTTTTGCTATTGGCTTTACGTCGCACCGACACAGATATGTCTTATGGCGACGAACATCACTTATCAATGGATACATTATTTATGTGCATAAGATGGTTGAAAAAGGCCAAAAGACACTTTCAAGGCGAGAGTTTGCAAAGGATATATCCCAAATGCTAATGACTCTCAAGCTGCAAGAGAGACTTCAGACACCAACTTTGAGGCGCAGCCTGAAGAGGACCATTGCTGAAATTCTTGGAAAAGATGGCATTCCTCAAGAGCCTCAATCAGGTACTGCTGAAGGAAGAATAATTTATGCATTTTGTCCATCAAATAAATGAAGAATGACCTGATTGTTTTGTAAGACATGCAGAAGGCACTTGTCTTGGTCACCAGGCAAAACAGTGCATTGAATGTGCCTATTGAAGAAAAACTGACCAGAGTGTATTGTCATCACTACGTGTGGTAGTTTTAAGTATAGTATTCTGTATTTTGTGTAAAATGTTGGGTTTATGCATATTAAAGTGCTTTTCTTTTTGGTAGTCTGACAGACGAAAGTTTAGGATTCGTGTTACACTGGAGGGACTTTATGTTTCTAGGGTTAAAAAGAAAAGTACTCTCAAGAAAATTCAAATCAACTCTATATTTTCTTTGCAATTCATTGTTTTTAGATTTTGCTTTTGATTACAATACATTGGTGAATATGTTCCATCTACTAAACCCACTTCGTCAGTGAAGCTGGAAAGTTGTCCATTTTACAACACATACTGTTTGAAAGTTTCAGTGCACAAGAAAAAAATATCGATGAACAAAACAATCACCATTAACAGCCCTGAAGATGGTTTTTGGTGGTTTCCTCATTTTCATACCTATAAACCTTTGCTCACATTTTTTTATATCTGAAGACTTATTTGCTTATAATTATTCATTTGCTTTCTAATTACTTTGTGTGTGTGTATCATTTTATATGCATATGTATGCAATATTATTGTAATATTTAATCAATCTTTTTACATTGTAGGCCTAATAGATAGTATTGAACAAAGTGGACAAATTAATACTTTCTTATTGTGATACTACAGTCAGTACAGGTCCCTAAGATGAATTTCAGCTCTTGTAATAACTTTTGAAAGTTCAAATCCTAAAAAGTACATGTTCTGGTAGAATGTAACAAAATTATAAAATGCTGATCTTCTGAAGAAGATTTTTTAACAAATAAAATTTGGAAGTTTAAAAAAAATTATAACTTTAGGACATTTGAGTTATTTATATTAAAATCATACTCTTCTTGAATATTTTGATTTATTTTACTTCTTGAGAAAAGCAACAGGAAACTACCTCACTCCTCATTTCCCTAGTACGCATCTTCAGTGATGCCTAGGGTATAACAGCTATTGGAGGAACTGTGGAGGATCAAACCAGCCTTCGGGCTGAATACCCAACAACAACAACAACAACAACAACAACAACAACAACAACAACAACAACAACAACAACAACAACAACAACAACAACAACAACAACAACAACAACAACAACAACAACAACAACAACAACAACAACAACAACAACAACAACAACAACAACAACAACAACAACAACAACAACAACAACAACAACAACAACAACAACAACAACAACAACAACAACAACAACAACAACAACAACAACAACAACAACAACAACAACAACAACAACAACAACAACAACAACAACAACAACAACAACAACAACAACAACAACAACAACAACAACAACAACAACAACAACAACAACAACAACAACAACAACTACTACTACTACTACTACTACTACTACTACTACTACTACTACTACTACTACTACTACTACTACTACTACTACTACTACTACTACTACTACTACTACTACTACTACTACTACTACTACTACTACTACTACTACTACTACTACTACTACTACTACTACTACTACTACTACTACTACTACTACTACTACTACTACTACTACTACTACTACTACTACTACTACTACTACTACTACTACTACTACTACTACTACTACTACTACTACTACTACTACTACTACTACTACTACTACTACTACTACTACTACTACTACTACTACTACTACTACTACTACTACTACTACTACTACTACTACTACTACTACTACTACTACTACTACTACTACTACTACTACTACTACTACTACTACTACTACTACTACTACTACTACTACTACTACTACTACTACTACTACTACTACTACTACTACTACTACTACTACTACTACTACTACTACTACTACTACTACTACTACTACTACTACTACTACTACTACTACTACTACTACTACTACTACTACTACTACTACTACTACTACTACTACTACTACTACTACTACTACTACTACTACTACTACTACTACTACTACTACTACTACTACTTGTATTTCATATCTTAAAGGTTCATTATGAACTTGTCCTCTTTTACTTATCACTGGGTATATGAGGAGAACCAGGAAAAGTAAGATTTTTGTCTTGAAGGGACTGTAAGTATTTGGTGATGATAACCTTTTAAAATGCCTTCTATGTGGGCCATTATATTATGCCTCAAAATTGGGTTCAGATGGCTTGCAGCACCAGCTAGTGTTACATTCCCTGATAGAAATGTTTCCTTACAGAAAGTGCTGTAGTTAGAAATTTGTTTTAGTGAGTCCTGTAAAAAAATAAATTATATTGAAGGAGGCTCCAGATGATTGATAAGATATCAAGTTCCTTGACCAAAAAAATAAATTATCCCAACAAAATTCAAACTTTTTTGTGCCATTTACTCTCCAACATGCTGACACTGGTGGCGCAACAAGAGTCTAGCAAGTCTTTCTATCAGAAGACTATTTCTTAGTACAGACATTGTTCATTAAACAAAATTCTCTTTCACACTCTGAAGTTGAAAGAGGAACAGAACCTACAATTTCCACCAAACTACAAAGTGCTGATGGTTTCATGTTGGTGTTTTAATGGCAACCTCTTACTGTACCCAAGTTCTTGTGTCTTCTATAGAACATATGTCCCTAATCAAGATATTACGTATGGCATTGAATCTCAGTCTCTTCAAGTTGGCTCATGAAATTTCAAAAACATACGTGAATAAACCATAAATGAGGCTGTGAAAATAACAAAATACAAAGTCCCACTCCATATGCTAAGAGCAGTGCTGGAGTGAAGCTCCGGTGTACTCTGACTCTGCTACAGCATTAATAACCGGACTGAGGTAGGATTGAACCACCAACCTGAGCTCAGAAAGCCACTGTTCTACCATCTGAGCTACCCGAGGTACTAGGGGAAAAAACTCCTTTGGAAACTTCCACAATGGCAAGCTTAAAAGTGCTCAAGTGGTGACTTGATTTCTTACCATGAATGCTTTAAAAAACTGATTTACAACCAGAGTAATCTACTTGGATGATGGTACACTTTTGTCAGTGTTGGTGAAGTTTCTGGAAGTTTGGCTGGGAACCTTCTTATGCAGCCCACGGAATGCTACTTTTACCTCATTTGCTGGTGCAAATTGATGTCCCTTCAGGTAATTTTTCACCCTTGGAAAGACTTTAAAGCCACAGGGGGTCTTAGTCAGGTGAGTAAGCAGAATGTTGAAGCACGGAAGTTCTATGTTTGACATGAAACTGAGACCAGTAAGCACACACATGCAGTGCACATTAAGATCATCAGTAATAATACCCTGACAGTTCATTACCGACAGCTGAATGGTCTTAGTGATGTCCTCAATGGAGAACACACTGTGTCATCTGATTAATGATTTCATCCAGGTTAAACAGAGTCCTCATTATTGGTGTTAGATTCTCAGTAATTTTTAAAACACCACTTGAGCACTTTTAAGCTTGCCATCATGGGGTCATCATACGCTGCCATCGTGGAAGTCCCCAAAGGATTTTTTTTCCCTAGTAGCTCGGGTAGCTCAGATGGTAGAGCAGTGGTTTTCTGAGCTCAGGTTGGTGGTTCAATCCTATCCCAGTCCGGTTATCAATGATGTAGTGGAGCCAGACAGAGTGCACTGGAGCTTCACACAAGCCTCATATCGGTAGATCTGTCAGCACATAAAAGAACTCCTGTGGAACAAATTCAGGCATCCCAACACCTTTGAAAACCATAAAAGTAGGTAATTAGTGGAAAGTAAACCTAATGACATTTTAATAACTGTTTTTCCAAATATTGACAAACCGTAATGTTTGCATGCTTTTTCCTACTTTGCAACACAGATATATGGAGTGGGACTCTATTTTTTGTTATTTTCACTGCCTCACGTATGTTTTATTCATGTATGTTTGAAATTTCATGAGCCAACTTGAAGAGACTGGGACCGAGCTTGATAGCTGCAGTCGCTTAAGTGCAGCCAGTATCTAGTAATCGGGAGATAGTGGGTTCGAGCCCCGCTGTCGGCAGCCCTGAAGATGGTTTTCTGTGGTTTCCCATTTTCATACCAGGCAAATGCTGGGGCTGTACCTTAATTAAGGCCACGGCGGCTTCCTTCCCACTCCTAGGCCTTTCCTATCCCATCGTCGCCATAAGACCTGTCTGTGTCAGTGCAACGTAAAGCAAATAGCAAAATAGAAGAGACTGGGATCCAATGCCATATGTAATATCTTGATTAGGGACATAATGTTCAATAAAAGACACAAGAACTTGGGTAGCAAGTGAAACAGAGGACTCCAAAGAGTGTGAAAACAATTTATATACTGACATGTCCTTAGCGGAAAGCAAAGAACTGAACAGTAAACTCATTGTGATGGTTTAACCTTAAAATGTGTGTGAATAAGAAATAAATATAAAATAAATTATGAATTAGATATGATCAGGTCACATTTGTTCATTTTGACTTCTTTTTTTCATTCATACACTTTCATTACCGTCTGGCCAGGTTCTCCTGCTATGGTAATGGAGTAGACCATGCGGCCAGCGACTCCGTGCCGAATGTCAGGCGGCGGTTAATTAACCTGGCTCCCCTGGGGGCGTCAACGGCTTCGGGCGGAGGAACTGCCTCCAGGGAGGGTGATGGCCCTCAGTGGAAGAAATGCCACTGGAACCCATCTTGTTGGAGGGCTGCAGCTTCAAAAGAACTGACTTGAGGCCAAAGAGGACTTCACGCGCCAAAAGGGCTCAAGATCAGATAGTTATATGCGGAGCTGGAACAGCGGTACAGATGTGATACTGTGATGCGGAAGGCGATGAAAAGCCACCGCATTATGAATTATTCCTAATACAATCAACATGGCTGAAAACACAAGAAACATGGCCTTCAGTCCCCGGCAAACCTTAGATGGTCAGAGGGCACTTAGAATCTCCAAGTCAGCTATCAGGATTGCGACATGGAATGCAAGAAGTGTGTTTGAAATAGGAAAGATTGGTAATACCATCCACGAAATGAAGAGGATGCACTTAGATATCCTGGGAATCAGCGAGATGCATTGGCTGGGTTCAGGACAGTGTACTATAGGCAAGCGCACTGTATACTATGCTGGAAATGACAACACCAATCACCGTCAAGGGATGGCTGTTATTGTGTCACAAGCTGTACCATACGCAGACAGAATAGTCCCACTGCAGTTCCAGGCCAGTCCAGTCAATGTCAACATCATACAAGTGTACGCACCCACAGCTGAAAAAGACGATGTTGAGGTGGAGGAATTCTACAGTCAGGTCAAAAGTGTGTTGGACATCACAAAAAAACATGAGATGAACATCATTCTTGGAAATTTCAATGCGAAGATCGGAAAAGGCAGACTCAGTAACACGGTTGGAGCATTTGGTCTGGGCTTTAGAAACGAGAGGGGCAGTCAGCTAGTGCAGTTCAGCCAGGAAAAACATCTTGTCGTGCTTAATACTTGGTTCAAACTACCAGCCAGGCTACTCTACACCTGGAAGTCACCTCAAGATACCGCAGAACACATCGTCTGAAACCAGATTAATTTCATTCTGGTGAACCAGTGCTTCCGCAACAGTTTCAAAACGGTTAAAACCTACCCTGGAGCAGAAGTCGGATCAGACCATAACCCTGTGGTGGCATGCATCCAATTGCGCTTCAAGACAATTCGTTAGACCATGAGACCTGCGAGGATAGACATCAGCAAGATCAAGAATGAAGAGATTCGTAAGAGGATTCAGAATGACCTATCTAAAGCTTTCGATAAAATGAAGAACGTTGATACAGATAAAGAAGTCTTGTGGACAGAAATGAAACAGATTCTAATAGGCATGGGGAAACAACATTTAACATGTGATAAAAAGATCAAGAAACAACCGTGGATGACCAATGAGATACTGGAACTCATGGATGAGCGGCGGAAATGGAAAAACCGAGAGATAAATAAATACAACCAAGTACACAAAGAAATTAAGAGGAAGATTGTGGCTGCAAAAGAACAATGGATGACAGAAAGATGTCAAGAGGTAGAATTCCTGTAGCAAAGAATGATTTAATCTACACCAAAAAATAAAGGAGTGCCTTGGGTTATATCGTAATAGAGGGCATCATGTTCTGGTGGATAAGAACAACCTCATTGTGACTGATATCACTGACAAACTCAGTGTCTGGAAGTCATATATAGAAGAACTGTTCAACGATGATAGACCTAACAAACATGGTGTGAACAAGGCGAACACATGTCCTACCATTTTGAAGGACGAGGTGAGGCATGTCATCTGCCAAACGAAGAATGGAAAGGCCCCTGGACTTGATAAAGTGCATGCAGAACTCCTTACACTCCTGGATGACAATGGCATCAGTATTCTCACAGAGCTATTCAACAAAATCTTCTCAGCTGGAATAATCCCAGAAGACTGGCCTAGGTCCACTTTCATCACTCTCCGCAAAAAGGCAAATGCCAGACAATGCGAAGAGCACAGAACCATCAGTCTGATGAGCCATATCCTAAAGATATTCTTAAAGATCATTCATTGCAGAATCCGTGCTAAATGTGAAGAAGTGATAACTGAAACACAGTTCAGATTCAGTAATGGTCTTGGGACTAGAGATGCACTTTTCTGTATTCAAGTACTTGTTGAGCATTGCTTGGAAATGAACAAGGATGTATATGCATGTTTGATAGACTACGAAAAAGTATTTGACAAAGTACAGCACGGGAAGTTGATGGGAATTCTGCAGAACATCAGACTTGACGACCGAGATATTTGGATTATTGCCAACTTGTACTGGGGTCAGAAAGCAGCAGTCAAGATTGAGAAAACCTGTCAGAAGAAATAGACATCCGCCGTGGCATTCGACAAGGCTGTGTATTATCGCCTCTACTCTTCAAGATTTATTCAGGGGCTATCCTTGCAGAAGCTCTGGAAGAAACGTCTACACAACCTCCATTATGCTGACAATATGATATTGCCAGCAGACAACGCAGAAGACCTTCAAGTATTATTAGACAAAGTGAATGTTGCTTGCACCAACAGAGGACTGAAGATAAACATTAAGAAAACCCAGTTCATGGCCGTCAGTAAATGGCAAGAAGTCCACGTACAGTTCATTCTCAACAGTGAACCCCTCGCTAGGTTTCACCAATACCAGTATCTAGTATGTTACCTCAATCAGAAATGGGACTGCAGCCAAGAAATACAGATCCGCATTGAACATGCGAGAAGCGTCTTCATGCAGATGAAGAAACTGCTCAACAACCGCAACCTACAATTAAACCTAAGGCTCCGTCTGGTCCGTGCCTATATCTTTCCCATATTACTTTATGGATTGGAAGGCTTACACTTACTCAAGCCCTCTGCAAAATACAAAGCATTCAAAATGTGGGTGTACAGACAGATGCTTCGCAATTCGTGGACAGACAGAATCCGGAATTTTGAGGTGTTGGATCGACTTGGAAAGAAGTAATGCTGACCATTAAAAGGCAGAAGCTGGAATACTTCGGCCATATAATGCGGAATGATAAGTACAGATTCCTGCAGCTTGTTATACAAGGAAGAATAGAAGGATGTAGGAGCCTGGTAGACGATGAACTCTATGGATGAAGAACCTCATAGACTGGTATGGGTTGGTCACGATGTCTCTTTTCCGTGTCACTGCATCCAAATTCAAGATCGCCATGTTGACCGCCAACCTTCTCTAGAAGACGGCACATTAAGAAGAAGAAGACACTTTTATTCTACACAGACTACATGCATAATACATTAAAATGTTTTGTATGTGTGCTTTCCTTACTTTTACAGTATTTAATCCAGTCCCCTGAAAAACGCATAACTAAGTCTGACTGCATTGTTTAAATTGTGATCATGACACTGCTTCTCACCTCTCAACAACTAGTGAACATGATATTCCAGCTGTGATATAGCGCTCTGGCCCTGCTTAATTTACCACTACAGTGTTGCTGGTTATATTTGAAGGTGCTCAAATACATCAAGCCTCATATCAGTAGATCTGTCAGCACATAAAAGAACTCCTTTGGAACAAATTCAGGCATCCCAACACCTTTGAAAACTATAAAAGTAGGTAATTAGTGGAAAGTAAACCTAATGACATTTTAATAACTGTTTTACCAAATATTGTCAAACCGTAATATTTGCATGCTGCTCTCAAAAAGTCAATGTTTCGTACTTTGCAACACAGATATAACTAATAATACAAGAACGTATCTGTTTTACTGTTCATTTCCAGAACTGTTACTTTAAATGTGGTTTGCCTGGCATGTACATTCCTGGAAATGTTGGATTCTATTTTGTAAGGTTGCAATTCAGCTGAACTCATAGTTTAGTTGATCGAGTTGTTGTAAATGTCAGATACATAAAGATGCCTTAAAATGCCACATTAATCATTTTATTCTCATCTGCATATATTTGAACTGACCTTGACATCATTCTAGAGAACTTTCAAGTATGAATTCATTGGCAGATGGTATTCTTTTTTAATCATCCCTGAATTTGTAATCAACTTTCCTAACCATGTTAATATATTTGGACAACTCTGTTAATATTCTTGATGTATCTTTTATGTACTTATTTTACTCTACTTTCCAGGGAATTAATATTTTGAAAACATAAAATTCATGTTCATATGGTAAGAAATTAGAAGACTACAAAATTTTGAGTCCAAGAATGCATGATTTCATTTGCTGTAAATTTTTAATACATTTTAGAAATCTTTGTCATTTCTATTTTAGTATTTAGACACAAATTTTACTTTTTGACTAGTTATGTTTATCATGAAATTTCAGATAACCGAGCTCGATAGCTGTAGTCGCTTAAGTGCGGCCAGTATCCAGTATTCGGGAGATAGTAGGTTCGAACCCCACTGTCGGCAGCCCTGAAAATGGTTTTCCGTGGTATCCCATTTTCACACCAGGCAAATGCTGGGGCTGTACCTTAATTAAGGCCACGGCCACTTCCTTCCCACTCCTAGCCCTTCCCTGTCCCATTGTCGCAATAAGACCTATCTGTGTCGGTGCGACGTAAAGCAACTAGCAAGAAAAAAAAAAAAAAAAATTCAGATACAATTTTTTTTAGTTTATCAGACATTCTGTTCTTCTGTTTGAACTCTACATAATTATCACATTGACATATGGTTTTGTAAATCTGTTGTATATGTACATCAATCTTTCTAATATAATGAAATGTTTAAGCTTACTGTTACAATTCTCCTATGGCTCTGGACTTCCTAAGGCAGCGTGTTATAGAGAAGATTGTGTTCATTAGTGTGCACTCCTTGATCTTGTTTCATTCCCCATTAAAAGCAATAAATAATTAAAATATGGAATATTTAACTTAAATGTTCTCTCTCATACCAAGTCTTTGACTGCCAGCAATACATTTTTATTTTAAATCGCTCAGAGTGGATTAAATATAAATTCATACATTATATAACTACTTTAATATGTTAATTTTCTTTTTTTAAGTATTTGTGATTGCATTAAACATTACAGCTGTTAGAAGTGCCTTTAATTTAGGTTTGATGCATGATGTTTGGCCTTGCTGATGAAAAAGGAAAGAGACTCTTCATTCTTTGGCTCAGGGCATGTATTTTTAAAAATATGTATCTTGATTGTGTTCTAAGATATTAAGTTTAACATTTGTTTAATGAAAATGTATATGCCACTCCTCTAGATAATCACTTGCTATTGGCTTTACGTCGCACCGACACAGATAGGTCTTATGGCGACGATGGGACTGGAAAGGGCTAGGACTGGGAAGGAAGCGGCCGTGGTCTTAATTAAAGTACAGCCCCGCATTCGCCTGGTGTGAAAATGGGAAACCACGGAAAACCATAATCAGGGCTGCCGACAGTGGGGTTTGAACCCACTATCTCCTGAATACTGGATACTGGCCGCACTTAAGCGACTGCAGCTATCGAGCTTGGTGATAATCATTTGAATAATATCTGTGATAATAGTCCCTTTTGTGTTGAGGATTTTACTAGTCTAGATATTCAAATTGTTAGAGCTTTGATACAATGCTTATTCTGTATGCAAGAAGTTCTGTGTGCGATGGACATTTTGATTGAAAAATTTTAGGTTTACAGTAGCTTTTAAAACACATCTATATTTTTTTTAAAGATCAGCATACCTAAATATTTCATTTTCTACTGTTACATTTCTGCCTTCATTTTCTTTATATATATATTTAAAAAATGATGAAGTAATGACATACCAGTTCACCATCAGCTTGTTCAGTTCCATGGCTAAATGGTTAGCGTGCTGGCCTGTGGTCACAGGAGTCCGGTGATCGATTCCCGGTGGGGTTGGGAATTTTAACCATAATTGGTTAATATCTCTGTCGTCTTCATCATAATTTCATCCTCATCACGACATGCAGGTCACCTACGGTCTTCAATTCAAAAGACCTGCATCTGGCGAGCTGAACTTGTCCCCGAACACTCCCGGCACTAAAAGCCATACGCCATTTCATTACCATAAGCTTTACTTCAGAACTGCCAAATTAATATTCACTTTTTGATGATATTGCAAATTTGTTTTGTTAGAGACTTTGTTGGAACAGTGCTCAGATATCAGATGAAATTTGGTGAATACCCCATGATTTTCATTGGTATTCATGAAAGGGGTAAGTATATTATTGGCATTATCAGTTTGATAATGGTGATACTTTAATTATTAATTATGCATTTATAATGTTTTTGTTGTATGTAAAGGCTATGTTAATTAATGGTTGTAAAGAATTAACTAAAACGATATTTTTTAATGATATTGCAAATTGCAAATTTTATAATCTGTAATTTGATGGTGCTGCATTGTGAAGATAATATGTAAAACTTTCAGTATTCATGTCCCCCGAATATGTCCAGTTCTGAAAGATCACAATACTAACTGTCACTCTTGAAGAGCAATATCACTGTTGTTGTTTTTACTCTGTATTTTCTGCCCTGAATATTTTTGCATTTTTATTTCTTGACTCCTAGAGACTTTCATGTGAAAATAGGAGCTATGGTGTAATTCAAGCTGATGAGGAATAATCTGTTTTCTCTACTGATTTATACATGATATATTAAATGATATTGAAAGATGAAATCTCTCCCTGGGGTGCAGAGATAAGATGAGTTATTTATATTTCATGAGAGGGGTAAGTATATTATTGGCATTATCAGTTTGATAATGGTGATACTTTAATTATTAATGATGCATTTATAATGTTTACGTTGTATGGAAAGGCTTGTAACTTGCTATGTTAATTAATGGTTGTAAAGAATTAACTAAAAATATTTTTTCATGATATTGCAAATTGCAAATTTTATAATCTGTTAAGTTATGTAATGAACTTCATAGAATAATAAAATCGTTGACCAATAATGGTATTATTTATTTTTAGATTAATTATTTCTGTACATCTAAATTGAAATTGTTAAGTGCAGTTTTAAAATTAACTTGAGTAATTGTAAATATTTAGGATTTTCTTTGAAATAGAACACAATTTGATTGAATTTACAAAGAAGGTATTTTGTTTTTCAGTACTGATATATACATGCCTGATCATTACAGACATTGCATTTTGTCTTTGAATACATAAATGGTGAGTTAATTTCTAATATTATTTCATGATTAAGAACTTTTAAGATCATATAACCATTGCAAGTTTTTAATTATGGGAATTTATGGATTATCGCGTATCTTTCACAAGAGGTACAAAAAATTGCTCAGTGATAAGTATGAGTTTTGAAAATAGAAACCCCATTAAGTTATAGAGATAACTTCTGGATATTTTGTGCGCTGAAACATTGTTAGTGTTAAACTTTTGCACTCCTTTGTCAAGTGAGACTCGATTGAAATGTTAGCCTTCGACTCCAATGTCGAGTCCCACTCAAGATGATCATAGCCTGTACTTTCAGCACTCTTATGTTAACTATGCTCTTTCTACATATTGTAGCATCATCAGGTGGAACCCACAAGAACACCATTACTGCTTTACAATAGTTTCTGGGAATTCTAGTGGCATAGTAACTCTTATTCTTGAATGTTCATGAGAATGTGTTATAACCTGATTTATTTGTAAACATATCTTTGCTTTGCATCTCTTCTCATGAATTTTGATCTTTTACGACAGAGGACAGTGAAAGTGATTTTGATGAACCAACTGCTGGCTTCAACTATTTATTTCTGCACAGTACAGTAAGTGAAAACAAAATGGCTTTTTACTATAAAAAACGTGTTCTAGATCTTGAAAACTCTTTCAGAAAGAACTACATGATGAAAAATTACAATGATTAACTCATTTTGCAGTTGTGGTTGTAAATGTTTATCATGTAATATAGCTATATTTTTTGTAAGATTGTTTTATGTTGTTCACTTAATACAGCTGTCCATGCTGCAGAAATTAAATAGGAGTTGAGTGGAAAGCATTGGGTAGGGATAATGGAGTTCAAAGTGTTAATATTATAATAAGAGAGAGGGAGAGAAAGGGAACAAGAGCAGGATTAATCATTTAATCAGAAGTTCCTTGTTTCTCCTTTCCTATGAAGCGAAATGGCATCTTTACTATAATATGGAGATTAAAACTGATATTTGTCCCTTAGAGCTGTCTGTAAGCTGTATCTTCTACAGATATTTTAAGTGAAATGTAGTATTGAAGGCTAGTCTTTCATATTTTGCCTTTGAATGTTTGGATACTATCGTTAAGAATAGAACTCTGTCTGTTTCATTACTCTAATTTATTTTGTGATGTCCCAATAAATGCACACACACACACACATATACACACACAATTGTAATCTGCTATGAATGGTCACACTTGGTATCTATTTACAAGTCTCTCTTCCTTACAGCATAGCAGGTCATCCAGCCCGTTGCTATACATGGGGACGCTTAATCCTTGCTTTCACTTCCCCACGTCCAGTTGCCTCTACAGAAGCTGAGTAGACCGCTCGATCTGAACACAGGGCTACAGGCCACTCAACACACGACGACTGTTCAATGGTTCGTCTCCAGAGACAGTCCAGTAAATAACACAGTCACATGCAGTGAACAACCAAACAGCAACAGCTCAAAAGTATCTAAGAGCAAGATGATACTCACAACAGTGAATATTAATACAGGTCTATTTACCCTCACACGCACGATAGCAGCTTCCCTCACTGACTTACAGCGATCCTAAGTCCACAGAAATATGCAAACACACAGTACTCTCAGATAGTACACAGTCTTCCGTTCCGTTCTGTTCCGTTCCGTTCTGTTCCGTTCCGTTCCGTTCCGTTCCCACCTACTATCTGGATTCTCCGATACCACAACAACAGCTCCTGGTTCAGACCTCGGTGGGACACGAGCAACAGCCAATACCTCTGTCTCCCTCAGCCCAGCCACCAAACCCCAACACACTGAGTCTCACATGGACTCCACCCCAGAGTCCAACACTGACTCCGAGTCCAGCACCAACACTGACTACATCTCCAACACAGAGCCAGAATTTTTGCAAAGTGGCTAGAGGCGGAAGATTCTTGTTGAATCTCCAAGAAACTCACAGGTAAGATAGTCGATGAGAACAATGCACGGAAAGGCTGGCCCCACTCAACAAACCAGTTGGGAGATCCCCAGTTGTCTGAATCACTAGCCCCTTCCTGGAAGTGCAGAAAGAGGCTGGCACGTAACACTATTCTACTGGGCGATTCATAATTTACTGTATTGGCTGCCTGCTGCCATTTCTTGATGGATACAGTACTTTTGTATCCACCTCTTAGCACAGGCCAGAGTAAAGTGTAGCTTCCACCGAAGTCCCAGTCTCATCCATAGCTGTGACAATATGGAAGCTGCTGGGGTATGGGTAGTGCTGAGTAATGACATTCAGAGCACGACTAGTGCATCTGAGTGTTATGAAAGGTGTTGCTCATAGGGTCAGCCGTGCTGCAATAGCACTTTCTCACCCAGTGAGGAAAGCAATGGCAAACTACCTCACTCCTCGTCTTGCCTAGTATGCCTCATTTTGGTGCTGCCATTGGTTTTTGCGGTTTCCTTATAACCGCATAACCTTTGGTGGTGCTATTTGAGGATCCAACCAGCCTCTGGGCTGATGACCTAAGAGACAGACAGACAACTTTGTAGATGTAGTGCAGAGGTAAATAAAAGAGGTAAAATGTTATGCAATGTTTTCTGAAAGTGTTTTATTTTAGAGTTATAATGCATAATGTCCTATTTTGCTAGATGTTAAAAACATGGGTCAATATACAGCCTCAGATGTGTCATGTTCACCTACATAGCAATTCAAATCTGCCAGAATTAAGAGAAAACTCAAGCTTTTCATGGCCTTGGTAGAGAATTCTTGCACAACCAGAACACATGTGACATCAGTTAACTTCCCTGTTATGAATGTAAATTTTGAGGAAAATTTAAGTTTAATAAATTTATTTTATTTATTTATTTATTTTAGGAAATGTGGTAGGGAATGGTCACGTAGCTGTGCATTTGCATTCAGGAAGTGATGGCTTCAAACCCTACCATTGGCAGCCTTGAAGATGGTTCCCCATTCTCGCACCAGCCAAATACTTGGGTTGTTCCTTAATTAAGGCCTCAACCACTATCTTTCCAGCTCTTTCCTATCAACATGTCACTGAAAACCTTAGCTGTGTTAGTGTTATGTTAAACTTCTGGCAAAAAAAGAAAATCTGTGCTAATTGAATATATGTTGTGCATTAATTGTGAATATGTAAGCCTTCTTATTTCCCATCTTGTATTCTAATAGTTATCTTCCTTTTACAGATTCAGTGAATATTACAAGCCAGCAATTCTTCATAGTAGAAAGAAGAAATATTAATTCACCAACAGATTTCAAGTCTGTCTCTTATGGTAATACTGTTCCTGTTCTCCAGCAGCCAAATGATATGGAAATTATTACTCCAGAACACCAGCCTTCCAAATGTGGATTTACTGTTTCCGAGAAATCTGCCAAATTTAAGTGCTCTAGATGTGGTCGTGGTTATCTGTGGAAGAATACTCTTAGAAGGCACATGAAACATGAGTGTGGTAAAGATCCACAATTTCAGTGTCCATTCTGTCCTCACAAAGTAAAACTGAAGAGTAATTTATTGCAGCATATCAGAGGCAGACATTCGAAACTGATACAAAATCGTGTAATGTTTTGAATTTGATATCAATATTTCCTTACTGCTGTATCTCTTAACCAGTGTTATCCTGTAGTTACACAGTGACACAGGAGTTGAGCATAAAATATCTGAAATTAAGAAACATATCAAGGAGTATTTCATTTTTACAACCGCATTGTACTAAAAATAAACTGCTCATCGTATTAGGTCATGTTCTGTATACATGGTGTATCATGACTATACTGACAAAAAATCAGGGATCCTTTACGTGTTATGTTAAGAATGATGGTGCAGTCGGATTGGCGGAGAAAATTTTTCTTATTGAGAAAATAAGGTTACTTCCGGGTGCACAGTTCAAATTGACAAACTCGCCATATGCCAGAGCACAAGCCGCTGCCGTGCTTCAGGGAAGAGACGGGGAGGGAGGGGAAGTGGGGTGGGTATGATGAGGACAGAGTTAATGCTCCGCGCGCATGCGTAAGTTTCCTTGTTTGACTCGCACAGGATTGTCCTTGTCTCTTACAGGCAATATCCACAGTTTGTTTATTAAACAGCTGTAACTGCACATATACTACAAGAATACACTGTAATTAAGACACACTTGTCAGCCAAGGAAACCACCAAATCATTGCTCCTCTCCTCTGTTGGTCGCAGTAACATTCTTTATTTAACATGCTCGAAGATGCAACGCTGCCGCCCCACGATTGTATTCACAACATTGTCAATGGAATGAAATACTGAACAAAGGAAACAATACTCCCAATGGTTTGATTGCAGTAGATGTTCAATATGTCCTCTTCCTACTTCGAGGCAGTTCACAATGACCTTTGGACTCTGTTCAGGATATGTGGTGTATCACACATTACCTCTGTCTCCCACTTCCCCTCTCTTCCTTTCCTTCCTCTGATGCACACAACAGGCAGCAAATACAGGAAGTTCGTCAGTTTGAATCGCTCACCTGGAAGTAAAAGGTAACTTCATTTTCTTGAAAAGAAAAATTTTCTCCACCAATCCGATTACACCATCATTCTTAACGTAACATGAAGAGCATCCCTTTCCTGATTTTTTTGGTCGGTATAGTTATGAAGAGATGTTAGGTACAGAATGAAAATGGCCATTCAGACACTAATGGGATCCAATCCCACAATCTTCCGATTTCACATCCAGTTATCCAGCTCAGCTATGGTAGCCTAAGTCATATTTGTCCTGTTAGAAGGTATTTAAGCTACAGAGTGTGCAGATCGCCTGTTGTGGGCCAATTCAATGAATATTTTAATTTTTGCGACCCAATTCAACTCAAACTAAATTTTCAGTGTATTAAGTCATGTTCAGTACCTTTAATACAGAACAAAAATAACCAAGCGGACACTCATGGGATCCAATGTATACAAAATGTACTGAACATGACCTAATATGCTGAAAAATTATTTCAAGTATCAAGGAGATGTGTTTTTCATGTCTGTATGGATTTATAGTGTAATGTGTCTCACTAAAATGTTTCAAATTTGGGAAAATTGTGAACTACCGGTATGAGTAAATGAAGAATTAGATGGGCTCTAGTTTGGTAATCTATGCCCTTGTTTTATGTTAATTTTCTATAACTGAAAGTGCTTGAGGCTTCTTGAAGTACACCATCTTAATGGCTCTTCCCTACACTTCAACATAGTAAGCAAAGTTTTTTGATGTATTCACCACTGTTTAACTTCTAAAAACCATGAAATTGTAACTTTTTAACCTATGTCAAATAAATTAGATTATTATTGGATATTGTTCTATTCCCAAAATTTGTGGATGCCTGTATAAAATGCATAGATGGTGATAAGAAAAAAGCTAATGATCCCGGCTCGGGCCAAGGAGGAAGTAAGTTATAGGATGATCATCATGGAAAGTAATACCCAGAAGTAAAAATTAAATTGTAAACCATGATACAGCTAGCAGTTTACTGGCAATCATTTATTTTGTCATATCTTTACAAAACAAGAAACCAACTATCTGAAATAATTGTTGTTTTTCTTTACTATGTTGACAAAGAGTAAGTGAGATTATGTACAGGTATTAAAAGTGTTATTAATATGAGGTGGATAGAAAAGTAATGCTCGGCATAAAAAAATCTCTCTCTCTCTCTCTCTCTCTCTCTCTCATTAGTTTGACCTTAATTAACAAGGTATTTTGTAACTGATGGCTATCAAAACAGATCACAGTGAAATTTGTAATGATACTTTGGGTAGTCTATGATGTAGGAAGTAAGTGACTCCAATACCATCCCATTAATTTCTGGTTTATTTATTTATTTATTTATTTATTTATTTATTTATTTTCTAACTTGGAGGTGATTACAAGACATTGTATGTAATAAACCTGACGTCCCAGTTTTGTCTGTACATTGCTCAGAATTTGAAAAGAATGATATTTCTGTATCAGTCATGTTTATAGTAACAAGGAAATGCACTTTTTATTTTTCTGTGATTTCTGTCTGTCTGTCTGTCTGTCTGTCTGTCTGTCTGTCTGTCTGTCTGTCTGTCTGTCTGTCTGTCTGTCTGTCTGTCTGTCTGTCTGTCTGTCTGTCTGTCTGTCTGTCTGTCTGTCTGTCTGTCTGTCTGTCTGTCTGTCTGTCTGTCTGTCTGTCTGTCTGT
This sequence comes from Anabrus simplex, assembly GCF_040414725.1. Classification (NCBI taxonomy): domain Eukaryota; kingdom Metazoa; phylum Arthropoda; class Insecta; order Orthoptera; family Tettigoniidae; genus Anabrus; species Anabrus simplex. The sequence goes on from NC_090265.1 coordinate 671,251,023, forward strand.
ACACACATCACAAGAAAACTGCTGAAGAGAATTTAATGAAAATCAATTTGTAAAGTCGGGGGATGAGCCACTACAATCTAGGCCAGGGATGGCGAACCTATGCCACGCGTGTCACTAGGTGACACGCGAACATGATTTCGGTGGCACGCCACATGAAGTTTTTACATACATTGTTTACTACAGACTATACATATCTCGTGCATCGTATTGTTATAGTGTTCTACGTGTAACAAATAAATATAGAAAATCTGGCTCTCAGTCAGTCAGTGAGTGAAATTTGACATATAGAAAATCTGGCCCTCAGTCATTCAGGCAGTGAGTGAAATTTGACTTGTGTGGTAGCCAGTAGCGGGTAAGTATTTTTTGTGTATAGCTGTTTATTGAATGTCGTTTGTATACGGACCTCACAAACATGTTTTCGGTGCCAAAAGAAAACAGAAACTTAACAATGGTAGTGAACGGATTCTTCAAGGATAGTGGACAAGGGAATTCGGAGTGATAGAAATCAGTAATAAAGCATTGTGTTCCCTGTGTTCGAAAACAGTTGTACCCCGCACGTTTAACGTAAACAGCCATTTTGAGACGAATCATTGAAATGTTTGTTACATTCCAAATGAAGAAAGAAAGGAGCTCGTTTTACAAAAAATTCGAACAATACGCAAAACAAACTAGTTGTTTTGTATCATTTTTCAGGCCAAGGAATAATATTAATGCGGCTGTTTCCATCTGTCTCACTGCAAAGTACAGCAGAGGAAAACGCTTTCTGATGGTGATTTCGTGAAAAGGACTTTCTTATTGACGTCCGACACATTATTTGAAAAATTTCCTAGCAAACAACAAATAATTAACAGAATTAAAACAAATATCAGCCATCAGAAATACTGTCAAGCATAGAATAATAAGGATGGGTGAAGATATTTCGGAGCGATTTAAAGCTGATTCGGATGTCTCCCAGATGTATTCAGTATGCCTTGATGAAAGCATGTATGAGACCTAACTACAAGGATAGCTGTTTTTGTCCGATTTCCTTGTCGAAGTGTAGTGAGGAAGGAATTACTTACAGGGAAATATATAACGAACGAAGTGAAGCAAGAACTTGTATTAAAAATGGGGTTTGACTTAAAGAATATTGTATCTGGGATAACTGATACTGCCCCAAGTATGGTGGGTATTCATAATGTGTTTACGAAATTTCTTAAAGAAAAATGTAAACACCCTATTTTACATTTTCATGGTATGTTACACCAGGAAGCCCTTTGTGCGAAAGAGGCATGCAGTCATGTGAAAGACTGCTCTCGGGGTAACCAAAATTGTGAACTTCATACTCTAAATAATCGCCAGTCCTCGAAAATTTACACGAGGTGGAATCTCACTCTGGCGTACATGAACAATAACGTTCGCTTGCTGAGTCTCGGGCAAGTAGTTCAGAGGCTTGTCGAGCTCTTGGACGAAATTCAGTTCAAGATAGAAAAGCATGACGAATTCCCAGAACACACCGACCCTATTTGGCTGTGTGTTTGAAAATTCACCCCTGATTTTACAGCAGTATACAGTGATATAAATAAGGAGCTGCAAGGAAAGGGGCACACTGCAGACAGATTGTTTGAGATCATAAAATCATTCTGGCGAACACATTTTTGATTTTGAAACAAAGACATTTAAGAACTTTCCTCCATTTAAAGTACAAATTGAATTAATATCAATTTTTTTTAGATCAATTAATTTTTGAAGACACAAAAAGTATTTGTAAGAGGTATGTGGACGTCTCACAAAATTCAAAACAAATAATTTCCCAATTTTGACATTTGGAGAAAACATTGCGTATTTTTGTGGTTTCCCTTCCGATATCCTGATGTCTATTCGGCTTCTGAACTCCTTTCTATTGTTGATCACATTTCCTGTAAGTCTCATTTCGTCTGCATCTCTCTTGACCTGCTCATGAGTGACATTAAGGTAATTTTTTATTGACCATTTAGAGATGGAAGTGCTTGAATTTCAAGAAAGCAGTACATGGGTGAACAAATTTGTACAACTTGGTGAAGCATTGGTGAAAATCGAATGTGCTGTGAATGGTGAATACTCTCAACAGAAGCCAGATAACTTATAGTTGAACAGTGGAACAGCCTCCCACAAGAGTTTTCGACCATGAAGACATTTGCTACAGCGCTACTTACTTTGTTTGGATCATCGTACGCCTGCGAGCAGCTATTTTCTACAATGAACTTAGTGAAGTCAACAGTTACGAACAGTCTTGTTTCATACCTAAGTGTTTCTTGTATGTTGCTGAAGACAACATGTTACGAACCTAATATAAATGACATGGCTACTAAGATTCAGCAACAAGTTTCACGCTAAATGTGAGAACGATATTTAGGCTAACTTAAAGTCCACTGGCAATATTAGTATTTTTATTGTGATATCTAATTATATTTAATGACGAATTGTGTTACAATGCGAGCTTATTATTCTCAAAAATTGCGTATTAAAATGTATTTTTGATAAATTTTGCAAAATACAACCACGGAACATGCAATCAAATGTATTTAAAAATATGATAAATAAATAAATAAATAAATAAATAAATAAATAATACATTAATAACATATTATGGAGCATAATTAGGAAAGGAAGTGCGGGGTGGGGTTAGCCAGTCCTTAAAGGAAAATAACAAGTGGCACGGTAAACATTTGGGAATAATAAACCAGATTTAAAGTGGCACACTAGTTGGAAAAGGTTCGCCATCCCTGATCTAGGCTATAAATCATTTTATTCATACTGAGTGAAATGGTAGTTTAGGGGAAGGCCTATAATTTAATTCTCATATTTTATATTATCAGTTGCTCTATCGATAAACACTACATAACAAAAGTTACATAGAATTAAATTTCCAACCATTTAAATCTTATACATTTTTACCGTACCGGCTATGATAACACAGACACCTATTCATGAATTTGTATTTTTGTTGCTAAGTCCATATCAACGCCGAGCCATGTGAAAATACGTTAACAGAATTTAATGAAAAACTGTATATAGAGGCAGGGAATAAGAAACTACAGTCTAGGCTATAAACAATTTTAGCGGGCGAGTTGGCCGTGCGTGTAGAGGCGCGCGGCTGTGAGCTTGCATCCGGGACATAGTAGGTTCAAATCCCACTATCGGCAGCCCTGAAAATGGTTTTCCGTGGTTTCCCAATTTCACACCAGGCAAATGCTGGGGCTGTACCTTAATTAAGGCCACGGCCGCTTCCTTCCAACTCCTAGGCCTTTCCTATTCCATCGTCGCCCTAAGACCTATCTGTGTCGGTGCGACGTAAAGCCCCTAGCAAAAAAAAAATAAAAAAATAAACAATTTTATTCACCCTGGATGAAATTGTAGTTTAGAGGAAGGCACCTAAAATTTAATTTAAATACCTATGTTATTGGTCCTATCGAAAAGTACTACATAACAAACATTATAGAGAGTACAATTTCCGATCATTTTATGTTTTATTCAGTTTTACCGTACCAACAGTGATAAGAGTGGTATTCCAGAGTTGGAAGAAAACTAAATGTGAAGGCCTACAATATCGAAAACGCACAAGATTGATCAAGACCGGCTTGAGAGCCATTCTGCGAAATTGGCATCAAACACAAACACCCTTGATTTCAGCTGGTGTCACTGTAGCGTACTTGCTTTGGTGCGATTCCGTCAGCTTGGAGGTCTGTATTCAAACACCTCCCATGGCGAAGGTCGACTAGTGCTCTCATTCTTGTCTTAAGCCATGTGCAGATTTAACAACACCACCTCGCAAAACCCATTTGAATTTGCTCGCAAAGTGATCTGATTGACTAACTTCAGAAGCTGATAAAATGTCAATGGTGCAAGTTATTGAATGATTTTTTTTCAAATTATTTATCAGTATGACCAACCCTCTAACATTCATATACCTGGTACACATTGTTTCCGGCCACCCTGTATTAATAGACTTCATAAAAACTTACAGTACAGAGTAAAATTTACCTGGTGTTTACAGACTTAAATGATGTGAGTGCTGCAAATTGCACATTCGACAAAAATGTGACACCTTTCCTGTTTCAAGATTCCTGTCTGTAATTCATTATGAATTCTATTCTAATGGGTTTTTCAACTTGACTTTCTTGTTTTCAAACAGATGACACAATGACAACTCACTCACTCACTCACTCACTCACTCACTCACTCACTCACTCACTCACTCACTCACTCACTCACTCACTCACTCACTCACTCACTCACTCACTCACTCACTCACTCACTCACTCACTCACTCACTCACTCACTCACTCACTCACTCACTCACTCACTCACTCACTCACTCACTCACTCACTCACTCACTCACTCACTCACTCACTCACTCACTCACTCACTCACTCACTCACTCACTCACTCACTCACTCACTCACTCACTCACTCACTCACTCACTCACTCACTCACTCACTCACTCACTCACTCACTCACTCACTCACTCACTCACTCACTCACTCACTCACTCACTCACTCACTCACTCACTCACTCACTCACTCACTCACTCACTCACTCACTCACTCACTCACTCACTCACTCACTCACTCACTCACTCACTCACTCACTCACTCACTCACTCACTCACTCACTCACTCACTCACTCACTCACTCACTCACTCACTCACTCACTCACTCACTCACTCACTCACTCACTCACTCACTCACTCACTCACTCACTCACTCACTCACTCACTCACTCACTCACTCACTCACTCACTCACTCACTCACTCACTCACTCACTCACTCACTCACTCACTCACTCACTCACTCACTCACTCACTCACTCACTCACTCACTCACTCACTCACTCACTCACTCACTCACTCACTCACTCACTCACTCACTCACTCACTCACTCACTCACTCACTCACTCACTCACTCACTCACTCACTCACTCACTCACTCACTCACTCACTCACTCACTCACTCACTCACTCACTCACTCACTCACTCACTCACTCACTCACTCACTCACTCACTCACTCACTCACTCACTCACTCACTCACTCACTCACTCACTCACTCACTCACTCACTCACTCACTCACTCACTCACTCACTCACTCACTCACTCACTCACTCACTCACTCACTCACTCACTCACTCACTCACTCACTCACTCACTCACTCACTCACTCACTCACTCACTCACTCACTCACTCACTCACTCACTCACTCACTCACTCACTCACTCACTCACTCACTCACTCACTCACTCACTCACTCACTCACTCACTCACTCACTCACTCACTCACTCACTCACTCACTCACTCACTCACTCACTCACTCACTCACTCACTCACTCACTCACTCACTCACTCACTCACTCACTCACTCACTCACTCACTCACTCACTCACTCACTCACTCACTCACTCACTCACTCACTCACTCACTCACTCACTCACTCACTCACTCACTCACTCACTCACTCACTCACTCACTCACTCACTCACTCACTCACTCACTCACTCACTCACTCACTCACTCACTCACTCACTCACTCACTCACTCACTCACTCACTCACTCACTCACTCACTCACTCACTCACTCACTCACTCACTCACTCACTCACTCACTCACTCACTCACTCACTCACTCACTCACTCACTCACTCACTCACTCACTCACTCACTCACTCACTCACTCACTCACTCACTCACTCACTCACTCACTCACTCACTCACTCACTCACTCACTCACTCACTCACTCACTCACTCACTCACTCACTCACTCACTCACTCACTCACTCACTCACTCACTCACTCACTCACTCACTCACTCACTCACTCACTCACTCACTCACTCACTCACTCACTCACTCACTCACTCACTCACTCACTCACTCACTCACTCACTCACTCACTCACTCACTCACTCACTCACTCACTCACTCACTCACTCACTCACTCACTCACTCACTCACTCACTCACTCACTCACTCACTCACTCACTCACTCACTCACTCACTCACTCACTCACTCACTCACTCACTCACTCACTCACTCACTCACTCACTCACTCACTCACTCACTCACTCACTCACTCACTCACTCACTCACTCACTCACTCACTCACTCACTCACTCACTCACTCACTCACTCACTCACTCACTCACTCACTCACTCACTCACTCACTCACTCACTCACTCACTCACTCACTCACTCACTCACTCACTCACTCACTCACTCACTCACTCACTCACTCACTCACTCACTCACTCACTCACTCACTCACTCACTCACTCACTCACTCACTCACTCACTCACTCACTCACTCACTCACTCACTCACTCACTCACTCACTCACTCACTCACTCACTCACTCACTCACTCACTCACTCACTCACTCACTCACTCACTCACTCACTCACTCACTCACTCACTCACTCACTCACTCACTCACTCACTCACTCACTCACTCACTCACTCACTCACTCACTCACTCACTCACTCACTCACTCACTCACTCACTCACTCACTCACTCACTCACTCACTCACTCACTCACTCACTCACTCACTCACTCACTCACTCACTCACTCACTCACTCACTCACTCACTCACTCACTCACTCACTCACTCACTCACTCACTCACTCACTCACTCACTCACTCACTCACTCACTCACTCACTCACTCACTCACTCACTCACTCACTCACTCACTCACTCACTCACTCACTCACTCACTCACTCACTCACTCACTCACTCACTCACTCACTCACTCACTCACTCACTCACTCACTCACTCACTCACTCACTCACTCACTCACTCACTCACTCTAGGATGAACTTGCCCTACATTCAAATTCTCTTTACTGTTTAAATTAGAGTAGAGATACTGTACCGTATTAGAAATGAGAGTCATTCCATCTGATTGAACTTACGACAGTTTGTGTCTTTGACCACCTTAAATGTTCTCATACTCTCTTCTTTTGGGCGTTGTGCTCTGCAACCAGGATACTTAATTAAATTCACCCAAGTGATGTAGAGTACTGGAATGATATTCTTTTTGTGTAAATACCCCATTTCACCTTATCCTTCACTATATGGCTCCATGGCTAAATGGTCAAAATGTTAGCCTTTGGATCAAGGGGTCCCGGGTTTAATTTCCAACTGTGTCAAGGATTTTAACCTCCATTGCTTATCATTGGTTATTTTCTATGACTTGAGGAGTGGGTATGTGTGCCATCTTCAGTATTATAATTCATCACAGGTAGGACCACATCCTCACAGACGCGCAGTTCACCTACAGGTGTCAGTTCGAAAGCCGTGCACCAGGCTTCTCTGGCTGCTATGTGCCATCGTCGTCATCGCCATTGCCATCCCACACTAGGCCACAGTGAAGTCAGATTTAGAAATCTGATTTGAACACTGTTGTAACAATAGTGAACAGTCCAATGACAACTTACTTCTTATCAACTTCTCTGACATGTTTCATCTCTTTTTTCAGGTTCTACATCAACCTGCTTGTCAGGTCATGAAGCCATTCAAACCCTGCTGTCGGCAGCCATGAAGATGGTTTTCAGATTAAGCAGTGTATTTTTTAAACTCCGAGACTTACATTTACGTTGGCTTGCTTCACATTTTCTTTCATTGCTCCCCCCTCCCTCTCTCTACCTTTATCCTGCCAACTTATCAATATTTCTCTCACAGATTGAACTAAACATAACAATTGTGGGAATGGAATTTCAGCATTAGTTGATACCAGTAACAATTTTGAGCATAATCCACACTGATGTTCCATACTCGACGTGCAAGTGTTCTAATACGTATGCTGGAAAAATGCTCCTGTAACACATATAAGTGTAATTATCTTGCAAACGCAGAGTTACGAAGAAACTCCAAGTGAATATTTTTTTGTTTGTTTTTTGTTTTATAATATACCGGGTAAGTTGACCATGCAGTTAGGGGCACGCAGCTGTGAGCTTGCATCCGGGAGATAGTGGGTTCGAAGACCACTGTCGCCAACCCAGAAGATGGTTTTCTGTGGTTTACCATTTTCACACCAGGCAAATGCTGGGGCTGTACCTTAACTAAGGCCACAGTCGCTTCCTTCCCACTCCTAGCCCTTTCCTATCCCATCGTTGCCATAAGACCTATTTGTGTCAATGCGATGTAAAGCAGCTTATAAAAAAGGTTTGTTGTTTGTTTTTGTTTTTTTGCTATTTGCTTTACGTCGTACTGACACAGATATGTCTTATGGCGATGATGGGATAAGAAAGGCCTAGGAGTTGGAAGGAAGCGGCTGTGGCCTTAATTATCGTACAGCCCCGGTATTTGCCTGGTGTGAAAATGGGAAACCACGGAAAACCATATTCAAGGCTGCCGACAGTGGGACTCAAACCCAATCTCCCGATTACTGGATACTGGCCGCACTTAAGCGACTGCAGCTATCGAGCTTGGTAAAAAGTATTTTAATAGAGTAATAATTTACCTGTTATTTCAGTTTTTATCGGATAAAGCTTGCACCAAAACACAGAAAGGTTTTTACCTATCGAAAACTGATAGTTTGGAAGAAAATGCATTTGAACTTTTTTGTAGAAAATTGTAAATGGACTTGGCAGGCTCCAATATTTTTTTTTTATTTTTTTTTATGGGCCTAACAGTTCAGACAGCATCCTGCATGATTTTTTTTTTTTTCCATCTTGGTCTTCCTTTGTTTTATAACTACCTGCTTTGCTGATGAGATAGTATAATCATATTATATAGCATATAATAATTCTGAAGAAATAAACGTTATAAATGAGAAAGAATTACTGAAATTGGTTGAGTGGTTCCCGAGATTACCGTCCATATACAAATAAATACACTAACTTTCTCTGATATTAGTAAAAATGATTTATCATCATATGAGTATATTCTCCTTGTTGGGTTCAGTTTGTCACAACCAGGGATTATAGTAATGAAAGGGAGATCTGATGGTTTTTCTTTGTACTAATAACAACAATATATGGAGCTTACAAACAATGGAAATGAACAAACAAGTGCAAATGATATCATATATATGGAAAGATTTGTGTTTTCTTGCTCTTTCTCCCTCTTCTGACCTGATCTATCATTGTGATTTTCTTTTGATATATTCTTTTTAATATCCCTTTTCATATATGAATTAGAGCTTAGATTTGTGCCTTTTTAAATCCAGTCCATTCAGATTTGAAATATTAATCTTCATAACTTGAAGTGAAAACCATTGTATGACTCAACTGAAATAAAGTACTGTTGATTGCAGTATCTTCACAGAATTTCTCTACAGGTTATGAGGTGACGCATGGTCAGTGCGACAAATTGTCTCAGCCGTTATTCTTGGTTTTCTTGACCAGACAAACTCACCATAGTAATACTTCTTATTTGTATATCATTCAAGGCCTCATCAATTTAATGATGCAGATTTATTTAGCTGACAAAACTAAAAACATTGATGTTTCCAGAAATTATTTCAAATTTGAAATAAAGATGAAATTAACGTTTTAATATATATCTTGATAGTATCATGAACAACCCTCATGATTTGCATATCATTAAAAAGCCTATAATATGTGTGTGAAAGTGAAACTCCTTTCAGTTTCCTATTTCTAAGGATAACTGAAACATGGGCCTCAGAAGTAAAAAAAAAAAAAAAGTATTATATGATAAATTTTACTGGTTTTTGCTGTGAATGTTATCGCACTTAGGAAGATATGTTTTACATATTCTTGATTTTGATACTTTTCTACAAATAAAATTTCCAAAATTATTTTTTATCTTTTCCTTGTTCAATTTGAATGGAGTGTTCGTTTGTGACCAGTACAAGTCTGATTTCCCAAAAGATGCATTTACTCTGTTAATGCTTTCTTGTAATTTCATAAACTTATGATATTTTAGATATCTGTTTTATGATCTCTAGATATGCAATATCAGCTCTAAGGTGATGCATAAGAAATTTGGTAATCTTCTTCTGTAACCCTTATCTAGGCACCACCTGGATGGATCACTGACCTCTATCCACTTCTAGCACCACGAAGTTAAAAAGAGAGAGAGAAATTAAGTTGTATCACCCTGTGGGTGGGGGCAGTAGAATAACACCCATGGTATCCCCTGCCTGTCGTAAGAGGCGACTAAAAGGGGCCCCAAGGGCTCTAAGCTTTGGAACGTGGATTGGTGACCACTGGGCCCATAGCTGAGTCCTGGCATTGCTTCCACTTACTTGTGCCAGGCTCCTCACTTTCATCTATCCTTTCCGACCTACCTTGGTCAACTCTTGTTCTTTTCTGACCCCGACGCTATTAGGTTTGCGAGGGATAGGGAGTCTTTCATTTTCATGCTCTTCGTAGCCCTTGTCTTCTTTTGGCCGATATCTTCATTTTTCGAAGTGTCGGATCCCTTCCATTTTTCCTCTCTGATTAGTTTTATATAGTGGATGGTTGCCCAGTTGTACTTCCTCTTAAAACAATAATCACCAGCACCAGAAATTAAGTTGTAAGTATGGTTATCAGAGGGAAAGAGACATTGTTTCTTTAACAGAAATGTCCGATCTCACTGTTTGATCTACTTTTCCTCATGTCTTTGCTGTCATTTATTACTCTGAATTTGTTATCATATATATAAATTCTGTGATTAATTGGGGAGTTGATTCTGAAGTGTCTGTAAGGAGAAGCAATTATTTGAAAATATTTTGTAATGTCACGGATGGTGACCCAAATAATCCAATAATCCTAGTTTGTTGGAATACTTCCAAGTCTTCTTGACCTATTACTTACTGTTCCTTTCCCTGTAATTAAATGTGCTGATGTCTTGTGAGGAATAGAAATTTCAACATTTTACTGTTCTAAGTGAAATAATAACAGTTCTGTACATTTGCTGTGACTGCTATTGGTGTCAGAATTTTGTCCTACGGGAGTTCTTTAATATCCAAACACCAGCAACAGAGAGTTATCACATATAATCTCCCTTAAATGCCACTGATCTCAGCCAGGATAGAACTCGCTATATTGGGAAGAGAAGGTCAAAGACCAATAACTGCATCATTAATGTTAACATGTTCTGAGTGAAAAATTGCTCTAAGGATGATTCTTTTGAACCATTCTTTTCTCCCCTTTTCATTTGTATTGTAAACCTTGGATCATTAAGATGAATTGGTGATGGAAACTCACCCCTACTGTTTAATTTTTGTTGGGCCGATATTCTATTATTAGGTCCTACACGGATGTAAAGATGAACTTTAAGCTATGAATGCAGACTCTTTAAAAAAATCTCTCAAATGCTGAGAACACTGTCTTTATATGCCTTGAAAAGCTCAGTGACATTTTTGCACCTAATTTTGACCTTTTCTGTTCTTCCTGTAGGTAACAACATGAAGTCTTGCATCGACTGGTCTTCTGTTACTTTATCAGGTGACTATAATGAAGAAGGATCTGAAATATTTCCCTGTGATACTTGCAGCAAAAGTTATCTTCGTGAACGTTCCTTGCGAAGGCATCAGCGCTATGAGTGTGGTAAACCTGCTCAATTTCAGTGCCCATTTTGTTCCTATCGAGCTAAACAGAGGGCCAATGTAAATGTCCACGTGAGACACAGGCACAGACATAATATTTAAAGCTGTTCTGTTGTTTTGTTTTTAGGGACAATGCAGTTTGACTATATGTCAAGTGATATTTAAGTTCTGGTTATTTCTTAGATAGTCTGGTAGGCACATAGCAGGTTGGTCTAATTTTGTAACGTTATGTAATAGAATTGGTTTTGAATAGCTCTCTGTGCAGTGATGCCTATTTCCAAAACACATCTGATGTAGGTGTCCTACCAGATATGCTAATTTACTATTCCTCTTTATCATTTTGTCTTTTCCATTTTTCTACTTATTATCTTTTACTTCCCACATCACGACTGAAATTCTGTCAAGGTAGCCCCTCAACGAGAGTTGAAGCCTGCCTTCTTGATGAAGCTCATTGGGGTAGACAGGAAATGGATGTGAAAAACTGAGATTTATTATTATTATTATTATTATTATTATTATTATTATTATTATTATTATTATTATTATTATTATTATTAAAAAGCTGTTTTGTTGTTTTGTTTTGTTTTTAGGGACAATGCAGTTTTACTATATGTCAAGTGATATTTAAGGCCTGGTTATTTCTTAGATAGTCTGGTAGACACATAGCAGGTTGGTTAATAATAATAATAATAATAATAATAATAATAATAATAATAATAATAATAATAATAATAATAATAATAATAATAATCACAAACAGTCATATCAGCGCACTGTCTTATTCCATAACCAGTTTTCAGACTCTAAGGTCCATCATCAGTTTTAAAACTATTTACAACATTTAGATCCATTTGATTGTGTCAACAATATGAATTGAAATGAGTTAAATGGAGCCCTGTTGAGATCAACTAAGAAAAGAAAATGAAAGAACAAATGTAAGAGTTTGAAAATAATATATATAAAACTTACAATGGTTCTAGGACCAGCCAGCCCTTCCTATGGTATGTTGCACCTTATATAACAACAGTCCTAGGACCAGCCAGCCCTACCTATGGTATGTCACACCTTATATAACAACATTCTAAGGTTTATATGTATTATTTTCACACTCTTACACTTGTTCTTTCTTTTTTCTTATCTTACCGCTGATCTCAACAGGGCTCCATTTTAACTCAATTTTAATACATTTTGACAACACACTCATGTGGACCTAAATGTTGTAAATAGTTTTAATACTGATGATGGATGTTGGAGTCTGAAAACGGGTTATGGAATAAAATAGTGTACTGATAAGACTGTTTGTGATTAATAATAATAATAATAATAATAATAATAATAATAATAATAATAATAATAATGAGAAGAAGAAGAGTTTAACAAGCAAGATGTCAACAGCTACAGAGGTATATCTCTCTTGCCAGTTGCTTACAAGATATTCTCAACAATACTACTAAACAGAGTAAAATCGGCACTGGATAGTCAATTGGGTGAATATCAAGGTGGATTTAGAGAGGGAAAATCTTGGTCCGAACAGATTTTCAACCTGAAATGCATAATTCGACACAGATTAATAAACTCCAAAGACATATTTGTAACAATTATTGACTTTAAAAAAGCTTTTGACTCTGTTGATAGGGACACCCTAGATAAAGTAATCTGTGAATTTGGAGTTATAACTAAATTGGCAAACCTAATTTGTGAAACCCTTACAGACACTATCTCGAAAGTAAAATTTATGGATGAAATATCTCGACCTTTCAAAATAAATGCAGGGCGATGGTTTATCTCCACTCCTTTTCAATAGTGTCATGGAAAAAATTGTAAGAATTTGGAATGAAAAACTGAAAGAATCCAAAATATTGCCACTCATGCTGGGGAAAAAGAACAAAGGTGTTGCAATAAATTGCCTAGCATTTGCAGATGACTTTGCCAGACTTTCAGAAAGCGTTACAGATACAGCAATGCAAGTCAGTCTCCTTGAAAAGACAGCCAACATGACAGGCTTGAGAATCTCTGTCAAGAAAACAAAAAATTTTGACGAATATAAAAAGTACTCCGAAGATTTTAGTAACGGAAATTTGTCAAATAGAAAAGGTAAAGAAATTCAAATATTTGGGTGAGACATGTCAAGAAAATGGTTTAGAAAAATCTGCTATAGAAGAGAGGATACAAAAGATGGAAAGAACTTACGGTGTAACTAAGAATACTTACAACAAAAAGTGCTTATCAACAAAACTTAAAATAAAGCACTACAACACAGTAGTGAAACCAGGATGCCTGTATGCCAGCGAATGTCTAGCACTAAACTACAAGCTTGATAAATTAGAAATATTAGAAAGAAGAATTATTAGGAAAATATTAGGTCCTCTAAGAATTGCAGAGTTTTGGAAATTAAGAAGTAACACTGAAATTCACCAGAACATAGAAAACATATCAGAAACAATAAGAAAAACGATATTGCTATTTCTTGGACACATTTGTAGAATGGATGGCAATAGACTCACTAAACGAATCTTCAAGTACCTTTGGGGAAAGAAAACAACCACCACCTGGATACAAGAAGTCAAGAAAGACCTGGAAAGGAACAACATACAAGAAAAAAAGAATTATTGGAAAGAAAGATTTTTAGGAAGAAAGTCTTACAAATGGAAAGATTCCAAGGGAGGAAGGAAAAGAAAACAGGCACAAAGTGGACTGAAGACAGGAAAAAAAAGCACAGTGAAAAATGAAAGAATACTGGAAGAAAAGGAAAGAACAACTAAGGAGGAAGAACTGAAATTGTAACGTGGTCCTTAGAAGGCCGGAACACAAGAATAATAATAATAATAATAATAATAATAATAATAATAATAATAATAATAATAATAATAATAATAATAATAATAAATATCATAGCACTGTTATTAATATGACTTAGATATTTTATAATGATTATAAGAACTCGGATTGGTGAGGAGAGAGCCCATCTGTGTCAAGATGGCAGTGTATTTGATGTGAAAACTGTCCTTGTCCTTTTATATTTTCATGTTTTTCCTTGTCTTCTCATTATGTATTCCCACTTCTAATGCATACCTTTCATTTAGTTTAACCTTATTCATATTCTTGTCTTTTTATATATCATTTCATTCTATTAATTTTCCTCTAGGTAGTGGCACTTATAAGCTTTCACTAATGTCTTCTTATATGAGTATCTTCTGTTTATTAATATCAATATAAATAATTCAATTGAAAATACAAATATATCAATATATATAAGAGGAGGGATAAATCTATCACAATCTTGATTTCGTTTTTTATTACCTATGTATATTGTGTAAAATATATTTTGTCTGTTCATTAGTTTAAGCAGTGTATCATAATTATGCCTATCTACAAATTTAAAAAATAAAAGTATATCTGATATATTTTCTTGATTGAACTAATCTATTAACTTTTTCCAACATATGAATACTGATGGTAAACAGCTCTTATCTAAACACTAGCTTCCTTTTCCCAGTTTTTCCTGCCAAATTTCCTATCACCATGTTTCAAAATGCATCATTAATATTCACAATAAGCAATATTTTATGTGTTCCAATGAAGTAAATTCACATTCCAACTGTATGAACTTAAAACCAAATTCTGAGCTGAGTACCAAATCAAGTTATCAGATAAAAGCCATGTGATATAAAATTTATACAAGTGAAGGATCAAAAGGGAAAAAAGATGTTGAACATTACTTGAACTGCAAATAAGTTAAAATAGATCTACCATTCCTGTTTAAAAACTGCTGGGAGGTAAGCATTTCATACTATGAATTCCAAAACTTACCTACTTGCATTCTTTTACAAACTCTATGAATTTGTAATAGAAATTATTTACTATGTTTTATATCATCCTTAGAATTCAAATGAATTGCTCAGTTCATATAGAAATCATTTGGTCACCTATTCATACTGGATGGAACAAATATTTCCAGTTTAAACTTACATTATGTATTTTTGGGAATTCTATTCCTTTTGCAGCAAGAAGCAGTCTGATTCTTATTGAACACCATGTAGAAGAATGTTAACCCGCTGCAGACTAGATGGAACATTAATTGTTTCTTCTTCTTCTTCTTGTATCATATCCTCATTGGGTGTCGGCTGTCACCAGGGTGATCTGGTGCTTGTTCTCAGCAACTCAGAAAAGAGTGGGGGTACTGAGTCCAGACCATTCTCATAGATTCCATACCCAAGATATTCTCCTTCTTCTCCTACTTCTCCTTCCTTCAATTTTACCTTGTAAGATAACCTGAAGGAGTTTATATTTATAATTTCGAATGATATGACAAAAGTACTCAAGTTTCTTATGTTATGCATGACCTCTAGCAATTTTTGTTCAGGCATTGGAGTACTTCACTGTTACGTATCCTGTCAACCCATGATATTCTGAGCAGGCGTTGGTAGCACCACATCTCAAAGGATCAAAGTTTTTTTGGTGGTGTGCTCTGTTAGGATCGTCTTGGTACCATAAAGTAAGACAGAAAATACAGAACACCAAAGTAAATGGAGGCGGTGATTGATCTTGAAGTCCCTGTTACAGAGAAATTTGTTCATTCTCTTGAATGCAGTCTTTGCCTGTTCAATCCTGGACCTAATTTCAACAGTGATCAAGTACACTGCCGTCCTACCTGGCATTGCTTTCATTTATTTGTGCCAGGCTCCTAACATTCCTATTCTGTCTCTCCCTGTGGATAGAAGTGGTAGAATACTAAGGGGGCCTTAGCTGAGTCTGGCATTGCTCAATTTCTTCTTTCCTGCCTGACCTCTGTTGGTCAACACATGTTCTTGCACAATACACTGATGATATTAGGTTTGCGTAACCTAGGAATTATCTCATTTATATGTCATTAGTAGTTCCTCCTTTCCTTTTTGCTGATACTTTCATTCTTCCATTTTTCCTCTGATTAGTGTTAAGAGAGGATGGTTGTCTGTTGTGCATCCTCTTAAAACAGTAAACCAATCTTTCTTGGTTAACTCTTGGCCTCTTCAGACTCTGACAGTATTAGGTTTGCAAAGGCTGGAGAGTATTTCATTTTCATGCCTTACATGGCCTTTCATTGACTTTTGTCAGTATCTTAATTCTTCAAGATGTTGGGCCCATTCCTTTTTTTTTTTTTCTTTTCAACTTTGATTATAGGTAAGATGGGTAAGTCTCTCATTGTATTTCTCCTCAAACCACTAAGCACCACAATTCCCATATGCTCAACTGTGGTGGTATATTGTGTGGAGTTGGATCACTTCCACATCTTCTGCAAATTATGTGTCAGTTGTATATTTACTGATTACAACCAGATGTTGTTGATTGAATTAACAGTGAAACTTTGTTATAACAATACCAAATAAAATAGTATTATGTCAATAACTTGTACTGTCAAAAATATCACATGTTGATTTAAGAGTAAATGGTCATGATTAGGACCAAAATATTTATATTTTATATTCTTAATTTGCAAAATGTTTCTCTCAGAACAAGAATATATATAATTTTATGTAAATTCATAAAGAAATTAAGAAGAATATGTCAGAGTTCTAGATACTATGAACCAATGGACATCAATCCAAAACCATCATCTCGCATGGTGGGATCGCACAATGTGCCATTCCAATTTAATGAGATCTGTGACAGAAGGCTTCATTGAAAACATCTACAGGAAAGACCTAGAAATACGCTCCCTAAACAAATTCTAAACATCCAGGCACAGAATCATATATCAATGAAGGAAGCTGCAAACAACAGGATGATCTGGAAATGTTGTATGGCAACTGATCTGTCTTAAGACTGCAAATCAATTATGATTATAATGATGATACAGTATTTCATTTTTAACTACATTTCACACAAACTCACATTTTTCACGTTTAGATACACACAGCTTGTGAACTATTCTGCCTAGATATATATTATTGCATACTCGTTTATGACTAGACTGTGATGTTCAACAATAATATAGGTGTTTTAATTTGTTGCACCTATTCAATACTTATATTTTCACTTATAGTGGTTATATAAGTAGATCTTAGTTACATGGGACATGTTTCGCCCTCAATTAAGGGCATCTTCAGCCTAAACATAATCATCAAAAATACAACTAAATTAAAAGTGGAAGTTAAAAGTTTAGTCAGTTATTAAAATTCGGAACATAAAAATGTGAAAAGTGATACAATATATTGTACCAGTAAAAGAGCCCGACTCTCAGATTAAATTTTAAAGTAGCATGACTATAGTTCTCAGGGCGAAAAACTGGATTAATTGTAGCTAGGGCTCGGTACAGGAGGTAGGGTCCTATCTACAGAAAAACTTTGACTCTGATTGCACAAGAGTTTATTCAAATAAGTCATGAATTTGCACATCACCTCTAAGTAGAAATGGATTGTCTTCCGCGTATTCCAATAGTATGGCTCGGGTTCTCCAGCTCACCAAGCCAAGCTGGTTGAAGCACGTTCCAGAAGACTCCAGGGATTCCAGGGACTCCAGATACTCCAGGCAGAGGCAGCTGGACTGTCTGGATTGACGGCAAGTAGAGATGTCTCGAACTCTGAGGCCCAGGTTGAACCCCGGTGATCCAGGCGATGTTGTAGACAGTCATGTACAACCTCAGCCCAATGAGACTGAGAGGATTGATGTTCCCAAGGTCACTAGTAGCACTGAGTCCATGAAAACCTTGGATGATCAACTTATAAGCAGAGTTCTTGATAATTGTACATCAAGACTTCCAACACTCCTAAAACGATATGAGTGGTATTAATAATTTAGAGTTCATCACTAGGAAAATCCTCATCCCTGAATAACTTTTGGCAACGAAAAATACAAGTCCCTTCTTGTGAAATTATAGTTAAACTCAAAGTTCATCACTGGCGAAGGTGCAAGTCTTTGCCTAAACTCGAATGAAAAACACAAGTCCATTTTCTTGGAAGTTTGAATATATTTAAAGTTAATCACTGGTGAAATTCATAAAGTCTTTGAGTGACCACTGACGAAAACACAAGTCCTTCCACATAAATAAATTTACTGACGAAGTTTACAAGTCTTTTAAACCAACACTGGCAAATGTACAAGTCTTTGAGTAAATGTAAGTGAAATCCTAACTTCGTTTAAAGCCGTTGGAAAGTTAAAGTTCATTACTAGCAATGTTAATCAATCACTGTCTATTAGAAGGATGAGTTCCTCAACAGTCGCAAATATTCCACGTAAATAATACAAGTCCATTTCACGAACACTTAGAAAAATTCCAATCTCGAATAGTCGTAAATAATACAAGTCCATTCAATGATCACGTAGAAAAGTTCTGGTCTCGAACACATGAAAATAATACAAGTCCATTCAGTGAACACTTAGAAAAATTCCAGCTTTGAAGACGCGTAAATAATACAAGTCCATTTAGTGAACACTTAGAAAAGTTTCAGTCTCGAAGGCACGTAAATAATACAAGTCCATTTAATTAACACTTGTAAATATTCTAAGTTCAATTACGGAGACTTCGAAAATTTTCTACAACACTCGAAGTCTTACGAGTCCACTTTATAGTACTTGGAAGAATCGTCTTCCCACACTTGTAGAATGACAGAGTTCCACGATGATAGTAGCAGCAAGAGTGTCCCCGCTGACTACTCAGCTGAGACTGTGTGAATAGGCTACAGTAGGTCCTCCTTTTATTCAATCCGGGATGTCTACGTCATAATACGGTTTGATTGAATATCTCCCGAATCCCTCGATGGATTTGCTTGAAACTCGAGCATTGGGACGTTTAGGTGATCCCAAACAAGATGACATATCGCTCGATTCGCTAGCATCATTATTATAGAAATTTCAAAATTTTCTCCATCGAACTCTCTAGAACAAGTGACGTGGAATCCAGAAAATACCAGTCAAGGCTGGTAACACGTGTTGAGACGAGCGGGCGGTCTAGCTAGCCCCTGTGGCTACGTCACAGCTCACAGTCGTCATACACTCGCTACCTGGTCCTCGCTGCTGGTAAACAAACCAGGCGCTCTCAGAACATTACGCGTGGTAAATAAACGTAACTTATGCTCAAAAAATACTTACGTACAGATCGTAACCGGTACAATATAAAGATGCTAATGGAAAACTGTCTTATGATTAAACTATAATCTTGTCGGAGACTAAAACTTCTTCTATTAAAATTCTAATTAAAAACTTTTAACCGACAAGATTATAGTTTAATCATAAGACAGTTTTCCATTAGCATCTTTATATATTGTATCACTTTTCACATTTTTATGTTCCGAATTTTAATAACTGACTAAACTTTTAACTTCCACTTTTAATTTAGTTCATATGAACTGTTTTTAATTAGAATTTTAATAGAAGAAGTTTTAGTCTCCGACAAGATTATAGTTTAATCATAAGACAGTTTTCCATTAGCATCTTTATATATTGTACCACTTTTCACATTTTTATGTTCTGAATTTTAATAACTGACTAAACTTTTAACTTCCACTTTTAATTTAGTTGTATTTTTGATGATTATGTTTAGGCTGAAGATGCCCTTAATTGAGGGTGAAACATGTCCCATGTAACTAAGATCTATGTATATAACCACTATAAGTGAAAATATAAGTATTGAATAGGTGGAACAAATTAAAACACCTATATTATTGTTGAACTGTAAAAAAAAAAAAAATCAATACGGACCTAAAATGAGGTTTATAACATGTAATAGACTGTGATGTCCATCTCTGTAGCGTAACGGTTAGTGTTATTAGCTGCCATCCTCGGGGGCCCGGGTTCGATTCCTGGTACTGCCAGAAATTTAAGAATGGCAGGAGGGCTGGTATGTGGTTGAAATGGTACATGCAGCTCACCTCCAGTGGGGGTGTGCCTGAAAAGAGCTGCACTACCTCGGGATGAGGACACGAGTTTACTTTACTTTACTAGACTGTGATAATGAAATCCTACCATTTTTAATGTAACTTGTAAGTTTACTATTTCTAAAACATTGTTAGTTCATATCTCAATATATTTGACTTGATTTGCCCTTTGTTAGTTTGTTTCCAACAGCAGGGAGAGGGATGTGAAAGATGATATCAATAACAAGCCTTTCCAAGTCAACCATTTTCATGCACATTGGAACTGAAAGGCTTGATAGACAAGTAACATCACAGTTTTTCACCAAAATAACTGTAGTTCAAATCCCAGCCAGTGAAAATGGTATATTTAAAATGAAATGTCTCTTCCCTGTGATTTTAATTCCTTGTAAAAGTGTAGGTTCTATGGCTAATAATCGCAAGATCAATAGCTATACGAAACTATAAGCTTGGTAACGTGTCTTCAGTTAACAGTCTAGTGATTGGAAATTTTGTACTTTCGTCACAATTTAATGTGACCTTTTTGATATAGTCAGTCTTTGATTATCATTATTTGGATCTTTGGCTGGTATCTCAATGAGCTGATGAGTCCTTATGTATCTCTTCATGTAAATCTAGAATCAAAACCTGGTGTAATATGAGAAATTGTTCTGCCCATAAATTGATATAAAATGTAGTTTTTAATTTATTTTTAAATATTTTGATTTCTTAACTGTTAATATCATGCTCCTTAAGCAAACTCTGCACATTTTACTTTTTCTGTTTGAATTTTATATTGTATCATATCAGGTGTTGAGGGTAGTGAGTCAGTCTCTTACTGGGAGACCCTGGGTTGCCAGTCAAGTCAAAGGTTTTTACCTGGATCTGAGGGCAGGTTCAAGGTCCACTCAACCTGTGTGAGAAATTTGAAGAGCTATCTCACCTCATAAAACTGCTGGTTACTTGGTAGGCCAAAGCACATCAGACCTGTAGTGCTATGGTGCACGCGGGCAGGTTGGTCAGTCGGTCGGTTTTCTGTCATATCAACCAAACTTGAAACAGGCCATAGCCGCAGTTTTCCCCAGTCACTATAGTTAATCATGGTTGGATGATACGGAATTTCTTTTTTGGTAAGTATGGAGCAGAATCTGTCAAACCCCTCTGGAGAACATACCTATAATGTGTCGAGAGGATACTAAAATTGTATATCTAAAATACAATGAAAATGTATAAACTTTATGTCCTTTGTTCTTTGAGGTGGAACTGCCCATAATTCCTTTTTATAGGATCTGTGTTGAACTTAGATATATACTGTACTTATCTATATTTGTATAGTCAAGAAGCATAATAACCAGTTATATCTAAATGTTACAGAGAGGATATTTCATCAGCAGAACTTCAACTTCAAATCAGCGAGACGTCAAGAGTCATTAGAAATTTATGCCAGTGAACAAGGTGGCTTCAAGTGTCCATACTGCAACAAATTTTATAGCCATAAAACATCTTTATGTCGGCATATGAAGCATGAATGTGGTCGGGAACCTCAGTATAATTGTTTTATCTGTCCATACAAGTCCACACAAAAAGGAAACTTGAAAACTCATATGCGCAGAATTCATGCATTTCCAGTTGTGCTTGAAGAAATTCCATCTCATGAAAATTTTTAGTTTAGGTAATGACTGAATCACTGTGATTGTAGAGCTTGAAATTATATTTATTATATAAAATGTTATATAATACTGAAAAATAGAATATTTTATTATTACATTGTAGGGGATAATAGCCTATCTTTAAGCGATTATTCTAATTCTCATGCTGGTACTACTACTGCTAGTATATACTATTACCAGCACCACCACCACCACTTCCTCGACATTGTTGGGATTTTGCAAAACAAGTCCTTTCGGTAAATTACTTACTGTCAAAGTTATTTTCATGCAATTCAGGGTCATTGAAGAAAGAATACCCATATTTAAAAAAAATATTGTTTCAAGCAGGATAAACATATTGAGATGATTATGGTCTTAAACTGAATAGGAAATATGGGAGCTTTTAGATACCTTAATCAATTTCTGTATGTGCCCCTTTAGTGCCACGGCAGACATTGAATCGATAATCAGTTTCTTGCCTGGTACGTTGGAGCATATCTGGAGTGATAGTTATGATAGCAGCAGTGATCATATGCCTGGGATGCTCCAAGTCATGCATATTCTCATATAAACAATGTTCTTAATGTATCACCAGAAGAAGTCCAGTGGAGTGAGATCAGGGCTTTTAGATGGCCAGGGAATAGACTCAACTCTACCAGTCCAACCATTTGGAAACTGAGCATTTAGTGCATTGCATAGATTTGCTTTGAAAAGCAACAGTACCCCATCTTGCATGAAAATAATACGGGCGCAGTTTTCTTGTTCGATTTGTTGTATCCAAGGGAAAACAAACATCTCGAGCATATCCAGATAAAAGATAAATGTCCCCCGTGAGTTTTTTGCTGAGCGGTCCACATCGTACTGGCCTGGTGACACAGCACAAATGCAAACGCTCTGATCATAGTGAAGGTTGCGTTAACTGGTCAGGGTCAGGCAATGATTACTAGCAGCAGTTTAAAAAGAAACTTCCTTCATTTTAAGACCATTATCACCTCAATGTGTTTATCATACTTGAAGGAGCAACTTTATAAAATATGGATATTCTTTTTCAATGACCCTGTGTATGGAAAGATAAGAACAAAAACACAGTGCCAGGTCAGTATGGGAAGAGGAAGCAGCAGAATGAGGAGACGAGGACAAATACGAAAGCACGAAAGGACAAGGACAATCTCCACATCTTCATATACTGCTGTCTTGAATAAGACAGGAGCTCTCTATTTATCAATTCCAGTTCTTCATCTATATCTATTTCTTCTGATGAAGCTGAAAGCAGAAATGAGCTCAACTACTCATTCTATGGCTCTCTCTTACCACTCTGACTTATCATCCTGTTTCTCTTATTAGCTAAGCTCCCTCTGTGGATCACTGGTAGAACATCAGTCTCTGGATTCAAGATTGGAGCTAAAACCCAATAGAGGTAGTCAGATTTTAGAAGGGCAGTAAAAAGTCCTAATGACACTCCATTTCATGTGATGTTAGCATGCAAGAGATTTCTGATGACACATTTCGTGTTTAACCGACAAAATTAACAAATACACAGCCATAGTTTACCCAAGAAAGATCCAGTTTACTCTGCCATCTGGGAGAGTAAATCAGAACATTAAAATTGACATGCAAGCAGCCTAAATGGAACCACATGGTAGTTGAGACCAAATAGTTATTGTTACCATATATTTTTCTTATGTGTTCCTTTTCCTGTTTCTATATCTCTTTTTAATACTTGATTTGACACTCTTTGTTTTATACTTTCCACGACTTAACATCAGACTAATGGGATTATTTGTTTTTGTTGTTAATGTAAAGTTACTGAGATATCACTATGATATCCTATACTGTTCATCAGTAATAGATATTGGCACCTGTTTTGTGCAAAACACAAAACTGCATATTTTTTGCAAAATTTTACAAATCTCTCTCAAATACAAAACTATTTACCCTCAAGCAAAATCCCAAAATAATTGAAGAAATTGGGTGAAATCACTTAATGATGCAAGAAACATAATGAAAGGTGATTTGGAAAATGATGAATTCTCTCATCTAATAGAGCAAATACGCATCCTATGAGAACTTCAGCATCAGAATATCTTCAACCATACACAGTGTTTAGGGATCTAGTTGGTAGTTCATGTGGAGCAGGTATAGATATTGATGTGATTACCATTCTTCTTTCCCTGAAATCAGAATATGGGTATTTTGTGGAAGCTGTAGTGAAGGGCTTTATAGTTTCCAGACAGTAATGTTAATTGTGACAGCTCATTTTCAGCATATTGAAATATATTGTCTGACAAGAGAACAGCTCTAACTCCCAGTAATGTGGGACTCATGGTATCTCTCTCTTTCCCAGACTGCTGTGTAAATTATGTATCTAGCCTATAGCCTACTTGTTAAAGTGGTAGGATAACATTTTTCCAATCAACCATTATTCTTTGTTCGGGGGTATCTGTGGAACGCAGAGGTGAAAGAAGGTGCTGGGTAGAATGGGTCTAACAACAATATCAAAAATGAATTTAAAACTTTAAATAAAGATTATATTTCTTTTCAAAAAAACAAACTTAACAACTTTTCACTTAGTGAAATAACAATGACAAATCGGGAATAAAATTAGAGAGCCCCAGAATAGGGAATTAACAATTTTGGGCTTCAAGCCCCCGATTTACAAATTTTTGAGCTACAAGATCCAATTTGCAAAATCTGCAAAAATTTCAATGTTTAGACAAGGACAGGAATATCCCAATTTAAGAGCACTTTGCTCCAAGGATTACAAGTATGGCCTTCTAAAGGCACCCCTCAGTATTGCAGAAAACTTAGAAAAGAGCATGCTCTCCAACATTAACGAATTTCTTACAGCCTACTCAAGGCAACATTACATCAAAAAAATCTTACAATCTCTGGCCTCTCCAGGCACAATTTACAATTGAAATTACTTTTACACAGCGGTATCTATTACACAACCTACTGGGCCTTCGTGGAAAAAGAACAGGTTAGATTACTGGACCGAACACAAAATGAATGGAGGCGTACACTTGCACTCCTAGAACCCTAATTGGGCTCTCGGCCCGATGATGCAGAGGCTAATCCCAAGCTACTGAGGTGACTCAAATGAAAGTTAATTTAATGCGTTACAGAAAAGAAAAACAAATTACAAGGTCGTAGTCACCTCAAACCAAGTTGAAGGGGAACTCGAGAGGGTAACGCACTCTCTATCCCCGATTTACAGTTTTAAGAATTTATAAAATTTTACATTAGCCGAAATGAGGTTTACATTTTAGAAAACAGAAGGTTACATAATTAGAAATTTGGACCTTCCCCTCGTATAAGTCTGCGGAGGTAGCTACAGAAAAATAAGTCTGGTGGTCATTACCTTGGCTGCTGGTCTGCCTGGCGAAGAATGAGGCGTCCCACCTCCTGTCTTAACACACACTCTCTCAGAAATACGGTGATCAAGAGACAAGGTAGCCAGAAAGGCCGCAGCTTATATATGCGAGGAGACGGTTCTAGAGTGTTCTGGACTAATCCGGATACACCCTCTCGATTTTATTGGCAGAATCAAAAGTTACACCCAAAAAACCACAAGAAGCCTGTAATAGGCTGAAAAATAATTACAGAAAATTCTTATTGGCCAGATTCAAAACTGCCAGATTGAGAAGGAAGTGTTGCAAACCTTGAAATTTAAAAAAAGTTAATTTACTTGAGAAAACCCATAAACATAATATTTCCTTCAATAACAAATTCTTTTACCTTGCACCAGAGTGTATGACCTCAGTTTTTGTAATGACATCTATTGAGAAATATCCAAACTTCTTGATGTACAGCAAAACAAAACAAAATAAATCGAATCAGGTTAGGAAACTTAGAAATGCCAAACTTCTCAATTATTCAGTAGTGACATCTTCTGATTAATGTCCCAACTTCATGCCGTAGCAGTTTCACGTTTTGTTGGCTAGATAGAGTTCATTAAGGTGCTTCTTTTGAATGAGCGGCCTAAAGGTGTACCTCCCAGTACATTCTTCTTATTATTATTCTACTTCTTGATGTGCCATATTGAGTCCCCCAGATGTTGGTGATCACCCTGGAGAAAGCACCCCTTTCTTCACCTAACTTGAAGTGTTGTTCGGTGTTGTAGATGCAAGTCCATGTTTTGGAGCCATGATATCGGTGGTCTACTAGCTCCTTGCTTGCCTTGTAATATGAGGTGTAGAAGCTTGTACTTTCTACCTCATAAATCATGGCCTGAATCTGTTTTCCTGGCTTTAATGATGTTTGCCAGTTCACGTTCAGCTCTTGCTCTCCTTAACACTTCATTATTAGTTACAAAATCTGTCCAGGCTATTCTGAGCATTCTTCTATGTAACCACATTTCAAAGGCCTCCAATCTGTTCATGGAAGATGCTTTGACAGTCCAGATTTCTATTCCATAAAGCAGTGTTGACCAGACATAACAACTCAACAACTTTTTCCTGAGTTTGAGGTTTAGATTATCATCACAAAAGAATGACCTCATCTTTTGGAAAGATGATCTGAAAATCTCAATACAGATCTGATCTCTTTTTCAGGTTCCAGATTGTTTGTTATGGTGCTCCCAAGGTATGTGAACTGACTTAATCGTTCAATGTTTTGATTATTTAATGAAATGGAGACACCTTTGTGGTTGGTTCTCCTAAATACCATGAATTTGTTTGTTTTTTTGCAGTATTGATATTTAGACCCTATATTAATCACCGAGATGAATTATACTGATCAGTACTTGAAGACCTTCAATGGTGTTGGATATAATTAGGGTTTTATTTGCATATCTAATATTGTTTATGACGACTCAGTTTACTTTCACACCTAGCTTTGCCGAGCTGAGTGGCTCAGGTGGTTGAGGCGCTGGCCTTCTGAACCCAACTTGGCAGGTTCGATCCTGGTTCAGTCCAGTGGTTTTGAAGGTGCTCGAATACATCAGTCTCGTGTTGGTAGATTTACTGGCACGCAAAAGAACTGCGGGACTAAATTCCGATACACCTCGGTGTCTCTGAAAACTGTAGAAGTAGTTAGTGGGACGTAAAGCAAATAACATTATTATTATTATTATTATTATTATTATTATTATTATTATTATTATTATTATTATTATTATTATTATTATTATTATTATTATTATTATTATTGTTCCGAGGTATCTGTGGAACAGCAGAGGTGAAAGAAGGTGCGGGGGTGAACAGGTCTCAGAATACGAAATTAAAGTTAAGATAAAATTTAATAAGGTTACTTAGCAAAATCAAGAAATAACAAGAATGGCAGGTACAGAGTAGCAAGGTAACAAATGTACAATTACAGTATTCACAAGATTTGGGCTTCGAGCCCCGGACTCACAATTCTTGAGCAATTAGCCCAACTTTACCCAAAAAAACAAGATTCGACAAAGGGGCAGAAGACCCCAATCATGTTCAGAAGCACTTGCTCCCAATTACAAGGTAAAGCCTCCTCGAGGCGCCCAAAATCAATTTCAAAAGAGCGATCCGCTCTCAAAGTTTAAACCTATCAAAGGCCACACCAAACTCAACTTTCAAGCTGTCCTCCAAGGACATAGACACAGGGGTAAAAAAGATACCCAACCTACTGAGGCCTATTAAGTGAAGAAACAGAAATATTACATGGCCTCGACAATACCAATTTGAGAGGAGGCGAAGCTGCACTCCTAATACATTTTGTGTAAAACCTACTTGGCACTAGGCCGTTAATGCTAGGGCTAATCCCATACTAAAGAGGTGACTTATATGAGAAGACAATTTACATTACGCTAGACTGGAAGAAACGGTTGAGAAAAATAAGTTCACCTCAAAGCAATATGAGTGGGAGCTCGAGAGGGTTAAGCACTCTCTATCCCAATTTGTAGTTTAAAAGATAGAATATATACTAAGTGTCTTTACATTTTAGGGGAAAAGTTACATGGTGGAAAGGCTTCTGACCTGCCCCGAGAGTTAAACTGCTGAGCCGACAAGAAAAGAATTTATTAAACGGCCATTACCTTGTGGTTGAACTGCTGCCCGAAGAAAGAGGCGCTTCCCGCCCCCTGCTACGTACTTTACACACAGAAAGATGTTACTGAAGTGGCCCGGAGACCCGAAAATCAGCAGTTTATATACTCTCGCGGAAAGTTCGAGGCGTTTCAAGAATGAGAACACCCTCCCACAAGAATTTTATTGGCTAACCAAGAAAACCCCTACACAAGATGAAGAAGAAACACATTATTGGTGGAAAATTAATTCGAGAAATTCGGGATTGGTAAATTCAAAACAAGGGGAAAGAAAGGGTTAATATTGCCAACTTAAACAATGACTGAAAGAAATTTAACAAAGAACAAACTTATGAACACCAAATTTCTTCAAAAACATAGTTCTTTCACTTCGCACCAGGGTGCATAATTGTATTTCTTCAGTAGTGCCATCTGGAAGAGAATGTCCACACTCCTTACTACAGGCAAAACAAAATACATCGAAAACGACCCCGTTCAGAAACTTCAAAATTTCCAAGTAGTGACATCTTCTGAGAAACTTGAAAATTAACACAGTAGATAAAGTTCAGGCTTCCTCCAGTAGAGGAGTTTCAACTGGCGCAAGGTTTGACTTAGCGGCGTGGGGGTGTACCACCCGGTACAATTATTATTATTATTATTATTATTATTATTATTATTATTATTATTATTATTATTATTATTATTATTGTTGTTGTTGTTGTTGTTGTTGTTGTTGTTGTTGTTATTATTATTATTATTATTATTATTATTATTATTATTATTATTATTATTATTATTATTATTATTATTATTATTATTATTATTATTATTATTATTATTCACACCTAGCTCAGTATCATGCAAGGCTTCTTTGAAGATGTGATCAGCTTAGACTTTGAATATGAGAGGTGAAAGCATGCAATTTTGGCATACTACTCTTTTGATTCTTATCTCTGCTTTGATATATTAACATGTGTTTTCAACAGGAGCATAATTCTCATGTTTCTTCTACATAAGTAAAAGTAAAATATGATGTTTAAGTGCAAGTATGCTATCAGCTACTTTTTGCTTTAGCTCTTATTGCTGAAAAGTGGAAATAACAATGTAGCAAAATTATTGATGAAATAAGAAAAAGTACTGAAAATTATACCAAAATAAATGTTTTTAAAATTAGAAATTACTGTTGATAAACTTAACCATAATAGGTATGGTATTTTATTTGATCCTGTATTGACTTATATAAATCTATCAAAGAAACTATTTAAAATAGTTTATGTTGGGTCCACCTTGTCAATACATTTTAATGAATGAATATCCACAGCCTGTGTCCAGTCATTCGACCAGGTCAGGAATGGAATGAATTAAGCCCCTATCTAGTGGCGAGGATAGGAATTGTGCCAGCTGCCAAAGCCTGTCGCACTCTTCTGGGGCAATGATTGATGAATGACAGATGAAATGATATATTGGAGAGTGTTGCTGGAATGAAAGATGACAGGAAAAACTGGAGTACCCGCTGAAAAACCTGTCCTGCCTCCACTTTGTCCAGCACAAATCTCACATGGAGTGACCAGGATTTAAACCACGGAACCCAGTGTTGAGAGGCCAATGCGCTGCCGCCTGAGCCACGGAGGCTCGCACACTTTTAATGATTGAAAATTATTTATTTTATCATACATGTTTCAGGAACAATATCCATTCCCTTCATCAGTGATGTCACATCAAGGAATAAAAAAATATTTTCACCACAAACAAGTGCCTCTAGTAATAGAGAGTTTTCTATCCTCTGTATTTGAAGTATTTCAATAAAGATTTTTCAAGAAGGTGCACTTATCTTTTCTGATGTGTCCTGTATGGAATTCATTGTTTGCAGTTCAGAAGGCAATAAATATTGTTAATCATATTTCTTATAGTACCAGTATCCAACTTAATTATTATTTTCTACTAGGATGTTGAGCTTCGTTCTTTGTTTCAACTGCAGAATATTCTTATTCCTTGATTTGACATCACTGATAAAGGGATTGGATATTGTTCCTGAAACATGTATGATAAAATAAATCATTTTCAATCATTTAAATTGAATTGACAAGGTGGATTCAATATAAACTATTTTAAATAGTTTATTTAATAGATTTATGATGAAATTAGGCAATAGGCAAATATTTTCACCACAAACAGGTGTGTCTAGTAATAGAGAGTTAATTCTACCTTCTGTATTTGAAATATTTCAATAAAGATTTTTCATAAGATGCACTCATCTTTTCTGATGTGTCCTCTGTGGAATTCATTGTTTGCAGTTCAAAAGGCAATAAATATTGTTAATCATATTTCTTATAGTACCAGTATTCAACTTAATTATTATTTTCTACTAGGATGTTGAGCTTTGTTCTTTGTTTCAACTGCAGAAATATTTTTATTAAAACATGAAAGATAATTGCTACTATCACAACAAAAACTAAGTAGACCTTTTCTGGACACAGTATAATAAAGTTATTTTGCTGCACATGTCTGATTCACTAACTTAATTGCTCACTTCATGGCCTACTGCAATAAATCACTGCCTTCACAATGTACCTACATCACAAAGTTAGTGATTATTTCCTGTTTAAATACAAAGAGAACAAAACACATTAAATTATGACATTAGTTGCTGTTACATAAAGGAACAACTTTATTGTATTTTATACATAACCTTATCTAGGTTATTTTAAAACAGCCCATGTATTGAAGAAAAATTAACAATTTGATATATTAACATTTCTGATCCCCTGGACAATTCATGGCCTACTGTACGTCATGTTCTTCAGAAGGCACACAATTTGGCCTATGATATAATACCAGAGAGCACAAACTAACCAAAAAGAATTCCCAACAGCTCTACCATCTTATACATAACCATACTTCTTTTTTTAAATGTTTCTTTCCATGGAATTTATATTTTTCTTATGGTACAGATTGCAACTTGTGCGGCATGAAGTTTTTGAGATTTTCACGGCTGCAGATCAAAAAAGGGTACAGGAATAGAATGGATGATAGGCCATATGGGTAGCGTTTTGTCTAGGGCTTTGTCCAGTGTTATGTCCATTAGGGCTCATCAGTTGGGCTGGCACACTTGTGTATTTTTTCCAGTTGGGTAAAAAATGGTCCACTTTTCACACAGGCTGCATAAATAACTACTATTTTTCTCTCTTTCAACACTCAGTTAAAATCCTTGTTCACTTTATTCGCATCTTTTGACATTTGCTGTTATTTCATCCTTACAATACAAACCTTATTTGTCATTTTGATCTCCTTGTTATATTACTATTTTTAATATTCCTTTTCTTTTATATGCATCTATGAATTTCATCAAGACCAAATGTCAGTTGTCAAGAATTCAGTTTGTAATGTACTTAGGGATGTGTGTGTAAGCAAGATTCATGTATAATAATGTGCTCCAAATATTACCCAAGGAAGAAAATATGTTGAAGATATGAATTTTATTTTACTTTGTTTTAATGAATCAATTCCTAGAATTTTCTCTTTTATGTCTATTTATTTTTAGTGAATACCATCAGATTTAAAGGTTTAAGAGAGTGTGTAGTCTCCAATAAAGGTATTTTTCTAATGCCACATGCTTGTTTTAGTCTCAGCATCTCAGAACAGCTCCGTCTATTGACTTATGCTTTTACATAGTATAGGAACCTTCTGAATACAATTTTGCTTATTTTTTACTGGGTATGAGAGGGGTGAAGTGAGAGTGGAGCTCATAAAACTCTCAATAGACTCCTTTTATATTTTGAAAAGTTTCTTCAGGTAGCATTCAAATATGATTGAAATAAACCTTTTAGAGTTAAAATAGCACCATGAGGAAAGAAACTGGAAGTAATTTTTGTGTCCTGTTTTCTGTTTTGTCAGCTGCAATTGTTAATTTGTGCCATTTATGCACTTTTTAAAAATAAATGTACTGGTAGTTAATAGGAAAAATCTCTCCATGCTTCCCTTTCCTAAATATATTTTCTTTCAAATCACAAACTGTTTACCAAGTTCTTTAATATTTATATAATGAATCAATTTTATGAATAAAAGCATATTTTTCTCTAATTTTGAAGTCAGAAATATCATTGCAAGGAAGGAGATGAAATTTAGTGTAATAGAATTCTGAATTTGTTGTTATAGATCCTCCATCTTAAAGAGCTCTGTTATCAGCTCTTCAGCATGATTAATGATTTTGATGTATTTAGCTCATCACAGTACCTTCCCCTTCCTTTGTTCTGGATAGGTTCGAAAACTACTGGACTTACTGATCTGAAATTTGGTAAGGATTTAGCTTCGAATCCCAAGTCACACGGGGATGCTTTTAATTATGATATACTTTGCTGTTTCGAACTAGTGGGGGATTTTCAGGTTTTGTTACAAATTTTGGCAATTTTTACTGTACATCAACTAAAATAATGGGTAAACAGCTGGCCCTACCAACAAATGAACGATATCAAGTGGCCTTGAAAATAAAATTTCTTCAAGAAACATAATATTCATTGTCCGATTCCATGGCTAAATGGTTAGCATGCTGGCCTTTGGTCACAGGAGTCCTCCTGGTTCAATTCCTGGCAGGATTGGGAATTGTAACCGTCATTGCAGATCGCCTATGGGCGTCAAATTAAAAGACCTGCACCTGGTGAGCCGAACATGTCCTGGACACTCCCGGCACCAAAAGCTACATGCCACTTCATTTGTTTATATGCATTTTCTTCGTAACTCTTAACAGTTTTTGAGAAAATTCAGCTTTCTTGTGTTTTTGGCTGTGGTCGCCTCGCTAATGAATAGGCTACACATTTCATGTGTAAGTAGGAGTCGTGTGAAGCCATGTTCATCATCATTCATATAAAGTCATTGTTCGTTTGTTAACAGACCATCTGAAGATTGCGCGCGCCATTCTGCAGAAAGTGTTTATATTCTACAGTTGTGTTGTTGAGATTGCTAAACATGCTTATCCATATTTGAGAACTGCTAGGCTGTAGTTTATTTATTCAGCCATTGTCATTATCATTGTCACCGTATTATATTATATTCCGTAGTTTTATCTTTTTAACTTTATGTAGGTTTAGGATTTGTATTTAGTGTGTGTATAATTCATGTATCATTTTGTGTCATTAACTACTTTAATCCTTGCTCATAAATTCTACAAAGAATGGATACTTAAGCTAGTATGTAATATCCTCAGATTCCTTGAAAGATTGCAATGTTTTGTTCTTTGCAGCATATCATCAATCAACCTTGCTGAAGTCTTCTTACTTTCAAACCTGACTTGTCCAAGATGTGGCAAACAATATTGTTGGAATTTAAACCATGAAGACTTTTCATTTTGAATATCTTCCTATGTCAAACATTATGTGAACTGTGTATGTCCTCTCTAGAAGACAGTGGCATTGTTCCATATCTACCGTGCTTACTGCAGACATATTCTTTTTCTTTCTGTACTTCATGACTGCTTTATTGTTTGGAACATTGTTCACTGTTATTTCCTGTATCACTGAGTCGTTATGCACATATTCATAGTTGAATTGTCATAAATAAAGCAAACTTTAATAGGTGGGGCATCAGCACTTGAGAATATTAAAACATGACATCAAATCTCAAAAATCATGTAACAATATTTACATTAATAATAATAGCTATAAATTTAGCCTGTATTGATACTGGTCTTCAAAAAAATTTAAGTAAGTTGTTATTAGTTGGTTTAGTAAGTTTCCTGATTCCATGATCATCCTCCCTTAGTGTTACATCAGGATTTGAGCTGGGTTATTGGTATCTTGCATGCTTACTACTTCCTATTTTCAGAATTCAGATGGGGAACTGCTGAAGTCTTGTCAGTTTCAAACCTGACTTGTCCAAGATGTGGCAAACAATATCGCTGGAAGAATACAATGATTAGACACCTCCGTGTAGAGTGTGGTGATCAACAACCATCGCAGCAGTGCCCATTCTGTCCATACAGAGCAAAACAGAAAGGAAATCTCTATGTACATATTCGCAAGCATCATCCACATTCATACTAGCTACTGCAGTACCTTAATCAGTTCCTCTTTGGAAGGTATTGTTTGTTATCATACTGTTACATTTACTGATGCAAATTTCTCATATCTAACAGGCTGCACTGTTAAATTGTAACTCATAATGCATAATAAAATCATTTTAAATAATGACAATGTGATCTTAATTGAAGACACTTGATGAATTTAATCTTTCATTAGGAAAGAAATGGAACATACTTCTGTTCAAGATTGTACTATATAAATGATTTGAAGGGAAAAAATTTGCATTAACATGTGTTTCATTATCATTGCATCAGTACTCTTTCTTTACTGAATATTTCTAAGCATTAAAGCATTTCTGGAGTGAACTGCAGAACCCCATTTATCCAACTCAAATAAGACTTATCCAAATGATCAAAAATACAGAAAATTCATTGGCGACATAACACAATTTATGTATAGGTATTTATTGTACATTAGCTATACAGTACTTTTACAACACTATTAAGAATCCAAAGCAAAATTAGTGCCTAAAATTAACAATGCAAATGCAGTATATATGGTATAAATTCAACTTCAACTAGAGCATTGTACATCATTTCAATTAATAAAGATGTGAGCTGCTTTTGTTTCAGCTTTGGGTGATGCTTATGTGCTGCCTGGCCTCGTAGATGCTTCACAATCATTAGTTCAGTCAATGTCACATCAGGTTGCTCTTGTGACTAAATAGTTTTGGAAATATTATTTTGTTTCAAACTGAATTTGTATCCTTATACCCAGGCAACCAAAATGAACTAGCACTCTCAGAAATGATAGTTATCCATCACTAAGACTTCTTCGACTAAACAAAAATCGTTTTCTTAAATTATTCATTTTATAATATTTTGGAGCATTTATGAATGATCATCCTAGAATTTTAAAAAAATTGTTTTGTCAGTGAAATCCTATTAAATTTTAAAAGTCACTTAAATTTAAAACATCATTCCTTAGATTTAAAATGATCATTTTTAATGATTGTAATGTAGAAATCTTATCTTCATAATAATTCTTGATTTACTTACATAAGTCAGAATTTTCTGATGGTCAGATTCCATGTGAAATAACACACATAACAATACTCTCTCGTTGGGGTGAAAAATATTTTACAAGCAGGAGGAGCCTTTAGCACTTGGTGAAGGATTGAAACCTGCATGAAATGGCTGAGTAAAGCATTAATAGTTCAAGAAATGTTGGTGATTCTCCTACAAAAGAAACCTTCTACAAATCAGATTACAAGATTTCTGAATATTGTAACATTTCCTTATAATTTTACAGGAGCGACGTAAAGCCCCTAGCGAAAAAAAAAAAAAAAAAAATTACAGGACCCCAGATTTATTATGTCATGTTCGATTCGTAAGATTGAAGAATGAGTGGAAGAGCCTGGAAAGACAGTTATTTGTTTTAAAAACCGGTAACAGATAAGAATAATGCACTTGAGTTAACTGTAGAACAGCAATAGAAGGCACACTTGAGCCACATAGCTGTTGCTAGGTTGTATATCTTCAATATGTGAAGCACGAGGCTATTGCTTAACTTTGTGTATTCATTTTATTTCACATAGTGTAACAATTTTATATGATACAAGTCTTGTGGTGAAATCCAAAGACATAAGATAGCTGACCAGAGAAGAAACTGGCTAGCGAAAGCCTAAAACGTACTGAAACTCATTTCATGTGCCTATTTCAGTGTGTTGAATTGCTAGACATATGCAAGTACAATTGAATTTTATTCTTTTTAAGGACATTTTCAGGATATATATTTTACAAAACTATTTTGGCTTTGTAAATAATATACTCCATTAAACAAGACTACTTTATATTCCGGTATTATAATTTGCATAAAAAGACCATAGAATAGAAGTATATTTCTCTTGAACATCATTGCTGAAATTTGTTTAGATTTCTTCCAGCAGAAAGTAATGCACTTCAGGTTTATGCTGCTATCTCTGCTAAGAAGTAACATTTGCAATTCCAAATTTGTTTTGATTTCTCCCAGCAGATAGCAACACACTTTTGCAGGAAATTCATAAGCTAAACATTGTGGTAAGGTTACTTCTAATAATTTTTGCTCAGGGATTGAAAATGTATATTTCCCTTTGAATTTGGCCTAATTTAACGATTTACTGCATTTTTATATGCAAAGAGGCCTTCCTTCGGTTGGAGAAATGAATGGGACCCCTTGAGCTAACATTGCTATGGTTGCATCTGGCTATTTCTTGATCCAGTTCCTAGAGCGGGGTAGTTTGGTGACATTATCTCAAACATTATCTCAATTTTAGGGCCTTAAAACGTGATTTTTGGGTTCTCTCTGAGACTTTCCAAGGTTTGTTCACTGCTTCATGAGGCTTAAAATGAGCTGTGTCTCGTCCTTATATGACAAATTTAATATTTTGCCTATATTAGCCTGTAGTTTTGTGCCAAAGGGCATAAATCTTGTGCAGAAGCTGAATTTATACTTTATTAACTGTATCTATGATTATAGTTATTAAATATCCTCCCCTAAGCTTTATAGCATCTACAGCTATAGAATAAGAGTATTTTTTTTACGTATGGACATGGCTGTCTGCCAGATATAATGAATGAATGATTAGGGGATTATTAAATGATTACTGTACTTCCTAATGTCAAACGATCTAACTTCTTAGAAGTGAGAATGATTAGCTCACTTAGAAGTGAAGCCTATGACCCCAATTTCCAACTATATTTGCTTGTGTTGGTCAAATGATCCAAGTAAATTGGCATGATTTGACTCAAATGTAGTGATCGAACACCAACAGGCAATGAATTATCAAATCACCTTCTCCCTACCGGGCAAGTTGACTGTGCGGCTAGGGGTGCACAGCTGTGAGCTTGCATCTGGGAGATAGTGGGTTCAAACCCCACTGTCAGCAACCCCGAAGATGTTTCGTGTGGTTTCCCATTTTCACACCAGGCAAATACTGGGGCTGGCCACGGCCACTTCCTTCACACTCCGAGGCCTTTCCTATCCCATCATCACCATAAGACCTATCTATGTTGGTGTGATGTAAAGCCAATTGTGAACATTAAAAAAAAATCTTTCTCCTAGTCTTCCTAATCATGATGCACTTTTAAGCTGTGTGAGGAAACACTGTGTCATGATGATTTATGCCCTAAAGATCTCAGAGAAGAATCGTGAATTATGTAAAAGATATCATGTATGGTTTGGAAAACAAGTTTTGAGCTGATTTCATTAATAGACAAACTATTTACGTTTGTTTCAGTTATGGAATTAACAACCCTTTGCCCTAGTGTGACAGCAGACTCATCACCTCTCTCTCCAAAGGACTGGCTGGCACACATTGCAGACAGCACTGCAAGCATCCTTTGAAGCACAATGCAGTGATAGTGTACTAGGGGAGATATGTAGCTCTACTTGAATAAATGCGTTCAGCTGTTATAAGCTTAAAGTTATCAAGTACACCTGAGTTCATATTTTAAACCTACTTGTGACTCAAATCATAGACCTCTTGATTATGAGAAGGCTATACTTATACCATATAACAGCAGGACTCTCAGCTGAACAGCTCATTCTTAGCTGGGGCTGATGACCTCGATGGTTGTCCCCTAAAAACAACAATCATCAGCAGCATCATCATCATCATTCTTGACCTTCTCTCTCTCTCCCTTTTTAAAGCATAATTCTTATTCATAAATATTGTTGTAGATTGAATAATATATATTTTATTTTTATATATTGTCTTAAAGCATTAAGCGGCTTTCACACTGAAGGCCGAGCGGAGCATGTCCAAGCTGAACTGATTACGCCACTAAAACAAACACATATAGAAGGTGTAAGCCGAGTGAGTCGGGACTGACATGAGTGTGGCCGAGATGAGCAAGTTGAAACAAACTTGTTTGTTTTGAGGGCGTTTTTGGCAGCCGATTCCCCTTCCGTGCACGAGTGTCAATTGCACAATCTTGAACTGCATGTCATCATACATATTGCTATAATACTGTGTATCTTGTGTGCATTACCTTGCTATATTTCGAAAGGTGATGTTCTGTTTGGCTATGGTAGCACATATAGTCTGAAGTATGTTGTCAGACATCCTGGTTCTCATTCGGAAGAATCTCCAGAAACATTATTCATCATTCCAAATATCCTCATATAACGTATGAAAAACTTCATACTTCTTATGATCAACATTCAAGTCGTGAATCCAATGACGTCTCCTTTTCTACCAATTTCTCGCCACGGACTATCTAGGAGCTATAAAAGCGACTGGTGGTAGGGACATACCGATGACCCAGTTCTTGAACATGAACTGTTTTGACCAGTCGATCGGCACGGCTTGTGTGAATACTCACTCGGTCTCTCCCAGTTCAGACATGCTCTGCTCTGCCTGCAGTGTGAAAGCTGTCTAAGTGTAGCGATTTATTTTATCATGAGTATATGAACATATATTAGCTGAGACATGATAGAAGAGACTCAGCAAGGCAGGCACAAATCGAAAATCCTAGCCAATTCATGTGGGAGTTTTGAAACGAGAAATCCCTATGGTTTGAATTCCACATAAAACCTGTGGCTATGGTCACAATATCGAAGACATCTAGAACTACAGACTTGTTTTTTTAAAGTAGTGATTTCAAGTTTTACTTTCTTCGTTGAAATTTCCAACCCTTTAAAATTATAGCACCGAGCAAGTTAGCTGTTCATTTAGGCACGTGGAAGTGTAAGCTCGCATTTAAAAATGCTGGGGCTGTACCTTAATTAAGGCTACGGCCACTTCCTTCCCACTCCTAGCCCTTTCCCATCTCACCATCTCCATAAGACCCATCGGTGTTAGTGCGAAGTAAAGCCAATTGTAAAAAAATTATAGCAAACAAATAAATATCATTCTAGATGAAACCAAATTGCAAAACAACACCATAGTATCCAAAGAAATTGCTGACAGATCCAAATTAGTACTCCACAAATGTTTCTTCGTAACAGTCACTAGAATATGACCTTAAAACTTGCACTCCATCTAGCATATGCCAAGCATTTGGAAATAAAATTTGTGAGAACAATGAATGGTCCATAAAATTAGAAAGGATAAGACCATATATGTAAAAGTTACATCTGTGAAACCATAAGAAAATCGGTCTGAAAAAAAGGGCCAACAAAGGACAGTAAGGAAATGGATGGTGAAGGATAATGGATAGTTCCAAAAGAGAGATGGAGTAAAAGAAAATCTGAAAGGATGAAATGTGAACTGATATCAGGTCAGAAATAATGTTTCTGGCCAGACATACCCAAGTAGTGTGTGCTTGTATACTGTACCTAGGCAACTGGAAATATACTGCCTGACAAAAAAATTGAAGCACCCAGAAGAAAAGGTCGGATGTCAATATAGGTAATAAATTTCATATTATTCCATATTGAAGAGCAATATAATATAAAACAAAAGCTAAAGGCTTCCACGTATTCAATACTATTTAT
This sequence comes from Anabrus simplex, assembly GCF_040414725.1. NCBI lineage: Eukaryota > Metazoa > Arthropoda > Insecta > Orthoptera > Tettigoniidae > Anabrus > Anabrus simplex. The sequence goes on from NC_090265.1 coordinate 671,290,515, forward strand.
TGAAACCTTAAAAAAGTTACATATATTTGATGAAACCAGTTTCAGTCTTACCAGAGACCTTCAATATCTTTGAAAATTGTTTCATCCACTTGGATCAGTTCTTTAATCCCAATTTCATTAATGAGATATCAGAAAAACCAACATTTTTATTTGATATATTAATTCCTATTTTCAATAAAAATAAATACATTACTCTAAACACCCTTCTTTATTTTTCTCCAAATTCCCTCCAGCAATCACCCACCATTCCACATCCCTCAGCCCCACCTTAGGCTACACTATACCTCCCATATACAATTCAGCTCTATTCTATTTCTTTCTCGCCCTGTGGGTGGGGGCAGTAGAATAACATCCACGGTATCCCCTGCCTGTCGCGAGAGGCGACTAAAAGAGGCCCCAGGGGCTCTGAACTTTGGAGCGTAGATTGGCGATCACGGGGCCCTTAGCTGAGTCCTGACATTGCTTCCATTTACTTGTGCCAGGCTCCTATATGACCTTCTTTGGTCAGCTCTTGTTCTTTTCCAACCCCGACGCTGTTAGGTTTCCGAGGGCTAGGGAGTCTTTCATTTTCATGCCCTTCGTGGCCCTTGTCTTTCTTTGGCCAATACCTTTATTTTTCGAAGTGTCGGATCCCTTCCCTTTTTCTCTCTGATTAGTGTTATATAGAGTATGGTTGCCTTGTTGTACTTCCTCTTAAAACAATAATCACCACCACCACCTTTTCTATTTCTTTGCTTTTGCTTTTGCTCTTTCAACTTTTTCAGTGATCCATATTGAAAACAAATAAACATCTCAATACTTTCCCATCAACATCGTTCTGTTCACACTTGTTTCAGCTGAACTGAATTCTGAAAGGGACCTCATTGTGGGTCTCCATTTGTCTGGCTGGTCGAATCTTGCAATATTCAGATTTGTAGGGCATTTGGATGTGACACTGGCCCAATGTTGGACTGCATGGGAGCGAGAGGGCAGGCTAGTCATCGCAAGGTTCCGGTCATCCATGTCTGACCACCACACGAGAGGATCGCCATATTTTACACCAAGCACATTGTAACTCCTTCACATCTGCGCCTGCCATCCGAGAATAAGTAATGGCCTCCCTGCAACATTCTGTGTCATCCTGCACGATTGGTCGGAGACTAGCAGCAGCCGGACTAGGAAATTACCGTCCCATGTGTAGGCTGCCGTTAACACCACACCACAAACGGCTGCATTTGGAGTTGTGCCGTGACCGGGAAGCATGGACTGGCGATGAATGGCATCGCATTGTGTTCAGCAATCAATCGTGGTTCTGTACTACCCCAGATGACCATCGTCTGCGAGTATGGCGGCAACCTGGGGAGAGGTCCCATTCTTCCAATGTTTTGGAGAGGCACAGCAGTGTAACCCCTGGTGTCATGGTGTGGGGAGTCATCGGGTGTGACTTCAGGTCATGGCTGGTTGGGATTAAGGGAACTCTAACGGCACAATAGTACATCACAGACATCCTGCATCCTTGTGTGTTACCTCTCATGTAACAGTATCATGGTGCCATTTCTCAACAGGACAATGCTCATCAAGACATGGCACTTGTCTCTGTGAACTGTCTACGTGATGTTGAGGCACTTCCGTGGCCAGCAAGATCGCCATATATGTTTCCAATGGAATATGTGTGGGAACAGCTTAGACATCAACTCCATCCCAGTACGAGTGTCCAGGATATGAAGGACCAGGTACAACAGTTGTAGTACAGCTTGCCTCAAGAGAGGCTTTATGACACCTTTCCCAATCGAATCATAGCATCAATCCATGCCAGAGGGGCTGCAACGTCATAATGATAAGTGGGCTCGTACTGCCAAGTTCTCTGTAAATCTGACTCGATTTTGTAATCACTGAAATATCATCATATGCCCTCTCAACACGTGATGTTTCATTTTGTTTCCTCCTTCCCTTCTGGTTGCTTCAATTTTATTTTTTGTCAGGCAATGTACAATTGTTCTTGACTTTAATTTTCTTTTTCAATCATTGTTGACTGAGTGCATTATAAAAGAATGTTTACTACGTCTAAGTCACATGATGTTCATAAAGAAGTAAAACATTCTGCATACAAATGTCAAACAAACAGACAATCAGTTAAGAGTGTCTATAGATACGTGCAAAGTGAGAACAGGTGATTGATCCATATTGACCAATCAAACATAATAGAAAACAAATTGCCCATGTGGAGAATTGCTTGTGGTTTAGTCCATATCGACCAATCAAACATAATAGAAAACAAATTGCCCATGTATAGAAATGCTTCTGATATAGTGTATTACATCTCAGAAGTACCGAGCAAGTTGACCACACGATTAGGATCACGTAACTGTGAGCTTGCATTCAGGAGATGGTGGTTTCAAATCCCATCATTAGCACCCCTGAAAATGGTTTTCCGTTGTTTCCCATATTCACTCTAGGCAAGTGCTGGGGTTGTACCTTAATTAAGGCCACGACCACTACCTTTCCATCCCCATGTCACAAAAAACCTTTGATGTGTTACTGCGACATTAAATAATTACCAAGAAGAACATCCTAGAAGGTGAGAAAGAGAGTATTGCAATATATGAAGGTCATTTAAAAAATTCTACACTTTGTAAAATTATGATTTTTGCTTTTTCACAAAATGACTTTACAGGTCTTGAATGTATATCTCCATTCTTCTCAATAACAGTGGCCCAGCATTTCGGCAGGTCTTGTATTCCCGTTAGGATGCCATCTCAGTTGAGCTGTCTGATTATTTGGATCACTGAATCAAAAGTCTCCCCAATGGTTTGAAAATGTTTCCCTCAGAGTGGTTTCTTGAGTTTTGGAAACAAATCAAAGTCTGTTTGGTGCATGTCAGGACTGTAGGCTGGATGGGGAAGGATTTCCCATCCATAATTCTCCATAACTCTGCGTACTGATTTGAGAGTATGTAGTCATGCATTATCATGCAGAATGAGCTCTCCAGCTGCAAAAGTGTCAGACCTTGTTTGGCAAATCTTCAGCTGCAAAACATCTAGCAGAAAGCCTATGTAGTATCACCCTGCCTCATTTGCAATTTTTCACTTTTTATCTCGATCTTGTGAAATGTTGTCAATAATGACAGCAAAAGTGTAGTCTGTTGCAGTCATCGACCGCCCACTCCTTGGGTTGTCTTCAGTACTTATCCGGCCTTTGTGGAAAGGAGAAGCCCACCGTGGCTCTATGCTTCAATCCAGTACATTATTCCCACAAACTTCAACTAGAGTGTTGTGAATTTTGGTATGTGTTTTTCCACGCAAACTTTCAATTTTGATGTAAGACCACTGGTCACTGTGTGAGATTTGACCTCTATTTCAAATCAGTATTTCTCACTCAAAATGCAAATTATCATAACACTGAAAACCCGTGGTGATATCTGAAAGTCTGGCTCACAACTGACGCTTCACATGCGGGAATTGTTCCACTGTTATGGACGCACACGTGCACTGTGCAGAAGTAGCATTACCAAAGTTTGGGCTGGGAAGATTTGGGAGAAAGGAGACGAGCTGCTCAACTAAGTGGTATGTTGATAGAGATGTTGATTCCCATAGGGAACCTGAAATGTTTCTTCCGAATGAGTAAATTTATAATACCAATATAGTTGGTTCATTATTGCACATTAACCACATCCGGATGAGTGGAGTGGGACATTGATGATGATGATAATGATTGCACATTATAAATTTACTAGGTAACTCATATCTGGTTGCCACCGTTTGCTAAGTTGGGATCATCAGTTGGTGTGCTGGCAACGCTGGCAACCAGGAATGAAGCTGAAAAATTTATAATGGCCAATAACGGACCAACTATGTTGGTATTATAAATTTACTCATCCAGAACAAATATTTCAGGTTCTCGGTGTGAATCAACATCTATATTATCTGATGGCCAGGCAGGCATCTATTTTTGAAAATGGGACAATGTCTCTCATAGTGCATTGACACTGCCAGTGGCTCCAAGTACTCTATGTAGTGGCCTCCATGGTATGCACTAGCCATACGTCTTGGTAAGTGTGCTATTTACCAAGCGATGATCCCAACTTAGCACACTGGGCTGAAACGCTGCCAACCAGAAATGAGTTAACTGGAAAATTTATGATGCCCAATAATGGACCAACTATATATTGGTATTATATTAAGTGGTATGTTCTGAGCTGTCAGTGGAGAGATGGCGTGAAAAGGACATTAGTAGACAAATAAGTTTGATAGGTGTCTTTAAAAGTAGGAAAAATAACAATATGAAGATAAAGTTGGAATTGGGGCAAATATTTGTTTATAGGAAGGGGAATTAGGGATTGGAATAACTTACCAAGGGAGATGTTCAATAAATTTTCAATTTCTTTGCAATCATTTAACCCGCCATTAGTCGAGCCTCTCAGAAGGATGCGGAAGGTCGAGGGTGAGCGGGGCGCTCGCCTATCTTACATGGCAAAATTTTCTTATTTTTTTGTAAACTGTTTTTGCTGTGTTATTTTTTTTTTATTAGCCAATGGCCGTAGTCGTGTTGAAACACCGGATCCCGTGAGATCTCCGAAGTTAAGCAACATTGGGCGTGGTCAAGATTTGGATGGGTTGCCACGCGCTTGGTGGGGGATAAGGGAATGGAGAAGCGGAAAGGAACTGGCCACCCTACCGTACGTAAACTCCGGCTCGGGCACACCTCTTTGGAGGTTTGGACCTGCCTTCAGGCAGAATACACCCTTACCTTACCTTTTTTATTACTTTATTTTTAAGTCGTAGATCATTCTTCAGACCATTGTATAAGGCTCTTATAGTCAATATCTCTTTATGAGATCTAGACCCAAGGTTTCTGGGAATTTTCTTCTTGAAAGCTTTCCTCCAGTATTGCAATTCAGAATAATTTATGGATTTATGCCACCGGTGTTCAGAAGGGAATTTTCTAAGAGGCCACCGAAATGATATTCGTGCAGCTGAATACTCAGACTTCATGCCAACAACGACATCCACTCTGTCTTTGATAAGGTTACAGAAGGTCACAGCAATAGGAATTCATCAGTCTTATCAGAATCATGCATCGTCGATAAGAGGATGACGTTCCGATATTTCTTAGGAGCATAAGACGCTACCATTGTGTTTTTGCCACATCCAAAGGGACTCCAGAAAGGAGGCATTCATCTAGTTTGACAGTTTCTAAAGGTACCCTTTTGTTTTTCATCAAATTACTATGAACATCAAATTCTTATGAGTAGCCAACTCATTTGCAGTGGGCACGGAGAACGACCAATTTTCCATTGCCTTGAATTGGTAAAGTCATTCTTTTCACAATTGGTGTATTATCCAAATGAAAAGGTCCTTCTGGTTGATTTCCAAAATAAACTTCAATACTTTGTGTTTAAATATATTCTTTCATCTACTACAGCAAACATCTTCAAACCTACTTTGTGATTTTTTTTTTTTTTGCCAGAATGAACATCTTCCTCGAAATGACTCTAACATTTCATCATATGGTGGGTTATTTCTTCAGAAACTTGACACTGGAAAAAAGAGGTTCCATACTTCAGTAATTGTCTCTGAATTCCTGGGCTCCCCTCTTACTACCAGAGGGTGAATTTTATGATCTTCTTCCTTGGTCTGTGACTCTGCTGATTTGGTGCATAGATTCTCCATTGCGTTGTCTTGTCAGGGCCAGTGTAATGAAGCCCAAAACTAATGGTACTTTCCTCCTCTTCACCATCTTCAGCGGGTTGTTCACTTTTGCTGTTATGGTCACTATTTACAACCTCTTCTACCTCAGAATCATGAGAAGAACTTTTACCGTCCTGAAACATTCCCGTATTCCCTGCATGGTCCAATTCCTCTTCAAGCTGCAAGCCAATTAGCCCTTTGACTTTCAGGATTCACAATGTAAAAAATGTAAACAATAATAAAAACTGGGCAATTAATCATAAGAATTTGGCAAGCCAAACACGAAATATAAAAATCGAGAATAAAACAAAATCAGTAAAAATGTAGGATGATCTGGGATGAGCGCTCCGCTCACTGGTACTTAGTGGTGAACAGTTCAGTGGCACTGAACTCACTGAAAGTAATGCAGTTGCATTCTGACTAATCCCCCTCACTCCTGACATTCCATTGAATGGCTACTCATAGCTACACGCCACTATCTGAGGCTTCCGAGCTTTTACAACCAGTGGCGGGTTAAGAAAAGGCTAGGAAAACAACTGATAGGGAATCTGTCACCTGGGCGACTGCACTAAATGCAGATCAGCATTGACTGATTGATTGAAATTCATACAACTGTGTACTTGATTACATTACAATTTACAAACAATTCTATATTGTATTTTTTCTGTTAGAAATTTTCAAAGAGAATGTATCATTTTTTACTATTTACTATCTCTACTTCCCAAGCTCTTACAGATTTTCTTCTTTTTGATCGTAATATATGAGCACAGGTAACTTTTTTGAAACAGATAATACTAATTAAATGAAATCTCACTTCTAAGAAGTAAGGGGCCGATGACTTAGATGTTAGGCCCATTTAAACAACAAGTGTCATCTAAGCACTTACTGAAACTATTCATAATTTCATTCCCATTGTTCTAATACATTTTTCTTTCCATAGGTAGAACCAACGAAGCACAAATTTTCTGCCTGATCTGCATGCATTTGGACCACATAATCTGCAGCAAATTGTTATTATCAGAAATTATTTTAATTAAAGACATCAGCACTATAAGTGTGATAAAACTACTTTCTTCCAGCAATCTTCCATTTTTACCAAGCTAAACAAACAATCGAAGTGAAGAAAAATCTGCAGAATTGTAACTGAATTATTATTCTTAATCTTTGATCTTTCATATTGCAAGTGTTGCATCACTGAACTGTTGACAAGGAAATATTTTTTTAGTTTTGATTATCGTAATTAAATGTCCAGTTTGTTAGCTAGAAAGAATGGCTGTTTAATATGATTGTTAAGTTAGAGAAATGCCTTTTTAACATATTCAATATTTTTTAAAATAAATGTACTCAGATATTTCATTTTGTTTGAATGCCCCCTTACCCTTTAGTGAAGAAATCTCCCACATTGCAAAAAAATATATATCTGCATGTCACTTTATACCATTATGTGAAGCTTTGTTGCTAACCAATTGTTTACGGTATTTAGAAACTCAATAATGCAGGTCTTGATTGTTGTTCAGTTATTCTTATAAAAGAGATCAAGGATGTAAAATGTAATAGTCATGAGGAAACTACTGCCATGAAATAATGATCCCCATAAAAGGATTTTCAAAGGAATATTATGAATTTTTTTTCACAAAAATTGTCCTGCATATTGGAATCTTCAGGACATCCAGAGTATAACATACCAAAGATTAACATAATATTTTTCTAGACATGATATAGGCTTTTGGGCTTATGCTTTACAGAACGTAAAGAATTTCATCTTGTTTTCTTGACGTGGTATAAGCCCAAAAGTCTATATCATGTCAGCAAGTACGAGTCATGAAAGCATCAGTGTTAATATTTTTTCTTCTCTAACAGTTTTTAAATTACGTTTGATTCAATCAGAGGCCATAGGTATGTGCGGAACCTCTTATTTAGAATTTGGGATTATCTTCTTGAATCATTATCAGAATTTCAGGGATAAAAAAAGAATTGCATAAAAAAGTTTTATTGTGTCAAAAATTATTATTTATCACTCATCAGATCATTGTTAAAAATGCTTTCCTTTCCCATTAGCAGTAATTATCAAAACTGAAACTGGGATACCTTTATGAAAATATGCTGTTTGAATAAATGAATCTCATATTTATGTCATAAATATTCATCATTAACATTCAAACTCTGCTTAGCTTAATTTTACTTTGCTGTGTGGCATTTCTCTTGGTGGAGGATCAAAATATTGGCTTGCTCTTATAAACTTGTTCTCATTTGGGCATTTTATGTTCTCTGAATAGTAGGTGCAATAACTGAGATGAAACTTCACTACATCATTTTGCTTTAATAATACAAAGTAATTAATCTTCATTTGAAACAATGAAATGTTCATTTTCAGTGTTGCAAAGGTAGTATTAATTATTGTGCCTTCTGCCTGTAATTATTGTGGAGTAAAGTATTTCAGCTCTAACATGGCTGTGATAGTTCCTATTAAGCATAACATTGCTAGGGTATTTAGATTGTTATATTGTGCTGCTGACTGGAGGGGTACTGCCTCCAAATACAGTAGAGACAATACGCGACACTCAGTGAGATATCGAGGGACAGCTATTAGAGCTCTCTCTAGTGGATTGACCTGAGAACTACTGATTCTGTCATAAGAGCATGTGTATTTGTGTGTGAAGTTTTTGGTGTTATTTATGCGTTTTCAGTGAGTTGACATAATTAAATAGTAGCGTGTGTCATTCCTTGATATCTCCTCTCAACATGAGGGGAAAGGTATGTGCTGTGTTTGGCTGCAGTAAGTATGAAGTACAGAAGAATGCATGGTCTTTTTTCCCGTTTCCCTCGTGACAAGAAAATGTAAGTAATATTGTGTTTGCATATATATTCTTCCAGTGATAAAGAGATTTTTATAGTACTTCATAATCTTCTGACCTGCTCGACCCATATTTTAACTGGCTTAAAATATAATACGCATACTTTATTGTATAGTGCAGCAGTTAACCTTCAATACTGATGTGTCGTTGTAGGTGTGATCTGTGGGCTTGATTTAATTCAGGAAAATACATATGCATAGAAGTGTGGCTGGTTGTGTTCCAAGTTACCCCATTTGGAATGCCGTAATGCGTTGTCATGCACTGAAGAAAATATGGGTGATTTAAGAAATGTACATATTTTGTTGAAACAGTATGATGATGCAAAATAGCTTTATGCTAAATTTAATGGCATTATGGCAAGTATTGCTTATAGGGAAAGTTTGAATGTTTTTGAGGCTAAATTTTATAGATTTACTTTCTGTTAGTAGGCTTCAGCCAACGGCCGTAGCCGTGTTGAAACACCGGATCCCGTGAGATCTCCGAAGTTAAGCAACATTGGGTGTGGTCAAGATTTGGATGGGTTGCCACGCGCTGTTGGTGGGGGTAAGGGAATGGAAGATCGGAAAGGAACTGGCCACCCTACCGTACGTAAACTCTGGCTCAGGCATACCTCTGCGGAGGTTTGGACCTGCCTTCGGGCAGAATACACCCTTAACTTAGTAGGCTTCAAGTTAAAAGGAAAATTGTCCAGCTCTTAAATGTAAATTCATTGAATCATGTGTGTAAGGAATGTGCCGATATTTTTGTTGACAAGTGTTTTAATATGATGATACAATGCTTTTAATTGAGAAAAAAAAATATCTAGCCATCAACGTTCAGACAGGAATTCTAAAGCTAAAAAAGTAATGCATAAATGAAAGATCAAACCCTTTCACAGCAGTCCATTTCACATGTTGATTATATGTCTAATTTCAGTCTTTAAATAATAACCTGTTAAATAATTCTTCATTCATTTATCCAGAATTGCTTTAGCAACTTTGAAGCTAATATCTTAGTAACACTTTCTTTCTAGACGTAATTTATTTATCCATTTCCATATATACATTTCCATTGATATTTGAATTTAGCGCGAATTTTCAGGTGAAGCCACTAGGAGCGCCACTTGCGACTGGTCTCCCATTTTAACAAGGCTAAATCCGGAAGTGCCGCTTATTGTCACTACTGTATTTGCTGCTTCTCATGCACTGAGTATGTGACAAAATTGGTGGAATGCTGCACAAACATCTACATCAAACTGAATTTATGATTTCATCATGAATTTCAAGGTTGAAATTATACTAATTTATTAGTATAATTTTTTGGTGACAAATCAGTTCCCTAACCTGTTAGAGGAGAGATCCTCACTTGGACTATGTGCAATTAGGGTAGCATTCTGCTTCATGAATTTACCGAGCTCAGAACATTTTAAGCAAGCCTCGGACCTATGGGAGTAACGGAGTCCCACTCTCATTTGACAGGCGAGAAGACTCTTTGGAAACAACTTGGTGAGCGAAATGGAATCCGATGGGGAGCTATCAATATTAATGGGGCACATGGAAGGAAGAAAGTAGAACTGACTGAGTCAGCAAAGAGGATGCATCTGGATGTACTAGGAGTAAGTGATATTCGGGTAAAGGGAGATAACGAGGAAGAGCTAGGAGATTATAAAGTGTGCTTGACAGGTGTTAAAAAGGGACGGGCAGAGTATGGGGTAGGACTGTTTATCAGGAATACCATTGCATGCAACATTGTTTCTGTTAGGCACATAAATGAGCGAATGATGTGGGTAGATTTGGCAGTTGGAGGAATTAGGACGAGAATTGTCTCAGTGTATTCACCATGTGAGGGTGCAGATGAGGATGAAGTTGACAAGTTTTAGGAAGCATTGAGTGACACCATAGTCAGGGCAAACAGCAAGGACAGAATAGTGCTAATGGGCAAATTCAATGCAAGAGTTGGAAATAGAACTGAAGGATATGAAAGGGTTATTGGTAAATGTGGGGAAGGTATGGAAGCTAATAGGAATGGGAAGCATTTGCTGGACTTCTGTGCTAGTATGGGTTTGGCAGTTATGAATACATTCTTCAAGCGTAAGGCTAATCACCTCTACACATGGGAGGCTAGAGGTACCAGATCCATAATAGACTATATCTTAACTGACTTTGAATTCAGGAAGTCTGTTAGGAACGTATGGGTTTTTTTTGGGGGATTTTTTGGTGATACAGACCACTATATGATCTGTAGTGAACTAAGTATCTCTAGGCCTAGGGTAGAGAAAGTTAAATCTGTCTGCAAACGAATAAGGGTATAAAATTTTCAGGATGAGGAAATTAGACAGAAGTACATGGATATAATTAGTGAGAGGTTTTGAACAATGGACAGTAAGCAGGTTCAGAGTATAGAAAGGGAATGGATGGCATACAGGGATGCTGTAGTAGAAACAGCAAGGGAATGCCTAGGAACAACTGTGTGTAAAGATGGGAAAAGGCGAACATCTTGGTGGAATGATGAAGTGAGAGCAGCTTGTAAATATAAAAAGAAGGCTTATCAGAAATTGCTCCAAACAAGGGCTGATGCAGACAGGGAATTGTACATAGATGAAAGAAACAGAGTGAAACAAATAGTTGTTGAATCCAAAAAGAAGTCGTGGAAAGATTTTGGTAATAAACCTGGAAAGGCTAGGTCAAGCAGCAGGGAAACCTTTCTGGACAATAATAAAGAATCTTAGGAAGGGAGGAAAAAAAGGAAATGAACAGTGTTTTGAGTAATTCAGGTGAACTCATAATAGATCCCAGGGCATCACTGGACAGGTGGGGGGAATATTTTGAAAATCTTCTCAACGTAAAAGGAGATCTTCCTGGTGGTGTTGCTTACAGCTAAACTCATGGAGAGGAGGAAAATGCTGTCGGTGGAATTACGCTTGAGGAAGTGGAAAGGATGGTAAATAAACTCCATTGTCATAAATCAGCAGGAATAGATGAAATTAGACCTGAAATGATGAAGTATAATGGGAAGGCAGGGGGGATGAAATGGCTTCATATAATAGTAAGATTAACATGGAGTGTTGGTAAGGTACCTTCAGATTGGACAAAAGCAGTATTTGCACCCATCTATAAGCAAGGGAACAGCAAGGATTGCAACAATTATCGAGTTATCTCTTTGATTAGTATAAGTAATAATAATAATAACTTAAATGTTTCCACCTTTTCAATACAATATATTCACAAAATTACAAAATTATACGGTACTAGTTTCGACCCATCTAGGGGTCATCATCAGCCGTATTGGAGCAAAGATCATTTGTGGCGAAATGTACCACCTGTAAAAAAACCTACATCGGGCAAACCGGGAGAAACTTCATTATCAGATACCACGAGCACACTAACGCAATAAAATACAACAAGTTTTCAGCCATCGGCCAACACATGCAAGATTATAACCATAATTTCACCAATATTGAACAAGACATGGACATCCTCGTATTAGCAAACAAGGGCCCTTTACTGAACATAATGGAAAATTACTACATACACCTAGACCAATACTTTAATGCCTGTCACAATCTCAATGAAATCTCAGAGAAACCCAACATACTCTTCGATCTATTTATCACTTTCCTCAGAAACAATAATGCAGCCAACCTAAACTCAATCCTAAATTTAATCAAAGGTACTTTTCCAAGACAATTACACTTTCTCCCGCACCCTTCAGCCCCACCTTAAGCCCTCTTCCTAAGCCATTTTTCATTTCAATACAAGAACTTACTGATTTCCATGATTATAATTTTTACAACACCCCATTTATACTTTATTCTTTGTTAAAAACCTCTTATTATGTATATTCCTTGTATTATTAACTATTACCATAACATCTCATTTCACTTGTTATTCTTTAAAATAATATTGTCTTAGGATTTCGCCACAAATGATCTTTGCTCCAATACGGCTGATGATGACCCCTAGATGGGTCGAAACTAGTACCGTATAATTTTGTAATTTTGTGAATATATTGTATTGAAAAGGTGGAAACATTTAAGTTATTATTATTATTACTTATATATTGTTCAATACGGACCAAAAACATGAAATTCATAACCATCATTGATTAGTATACCAGGCAAAGTATTTACTGGTATCTTGGAAGGGAGTGTGCAATCAGTGGTTGAGAGGAAGTTGGATGAAAACCACTGTGGTTTCAGACCACAGAGGGGCTGTCAGGTTCAGATTTTCAGTATGCTCCAGGTAATTGAAAAATGTTACGAGAGGAATAGACAGTCATGTTTATGTTTCGTAGATGTAGAGAAAGCATATGACAGGGTACCGAAGGAAAAGATGTTCACCATACTGGGGGACTATGGAATTAAAGGTAGACTATTAAAATCAATCAAAGGCATTTATGCTGACGATTGGGCTTTAGTGAGAATTGATAGTAGAATGAGTACTTGGTTCAGGGTACTTACAGGGGTTAGACAAGGCTGTAATCTTTCACCTTTGCTGTTCGTAGTTTACATAGATCATCTGCTGAAAGGTATAAAGTGGCAGGGAGGGAGGGATTCGGTTAGTCTGGCCTATGCTGACGACTTGGTCCTAATGGCAGATTGTGCCGAAAGCCTGCAGTCTAATATCTTGGAACTTGAAAATAGGTGCAATGAGTATGGTATGAAAATTAGCTTCTCAAAGACTAAATTGATGACGGTTGGTAAGAAATTCAACAGAACTGAATGTCAGGTTGGTGATACAAAGCTGGAACGGGTAAATTGTTTTAAGTATTTAGGTTGTGTGTTCTCCCGGGATGGTAATATAGTGAGATTGAACCAAAGTGTATTTAAGCTAATGCAGTGAGCTTGCAGTTGCGATCAACAGTGTTCTGTAAGAAGGAAGTCAGCTCCCGGACGAAACTATCATTTCATCGGTCTGTTTTCAGACCAACTTTGCTTTACGGGAGCGAAAGCTGGGTGGACTCAGGATATCTTATTCATAAGTTAGAAGTAACAGACATGAAAGTAGCGAGAATGATTGCTGGTACAAACAGGTGGGAACAATGGCAGAAGGGTACTTGGAACGAGGAGGTAAAGGCTATGTTAGGAATTAACTCAAAGAATGAATCTGTACACATAAACCGGCTTTGGTCGTGCAGTCATGTGAGACTAGTGAAGGAGGATAGGTTGCCTAGGAGAATAATGGACTCTGTTATGGAGAGTAAGAAGAGTAGAGGAAGACCAAGATGACGATGGTTAGATTCAGTTTCTAATGATTTAAAGATAAGAGGTATAGAACTAAATGAGGGCACGGCACTAGTTGTAACTAGAGGATTGTGGGATGTTTAGTAAATTCATAGAGGCTTGCACACCTAATGCTGAAAGGCATAACAGTCTATGATGATAATGTATGTATGTTTGAATTATCTTCTGAGAGTGCAGTAGAACCCTGATCATTCGAGGTACCAATAAACCTCAAATAACTGGATACTCCAAGCCATCTCCATTTCAGATCAAACTTGCAGGTAAAAATTGTTTATTACTAATAAACAAATTTTCATTCTGTCCCTGAAGGAGACGCTAGGCCTCTTAGATATTAATGCTGTCTCTCAGGCCAGGGAGATTTAATATGGTGAAGGAGATGTTTGGAGAAAGTGAGAGTGTAGGTGGCCGTGGCATACAATAAGAACTGTCCCGGTATTCATCTTAGTGCAGGAGAATGGAAAACTATAAAAGACCATTCTTAGGACAGCCGACGGTGGAGACCAGCCCCTCTCCATCTCCCGAATACAAAGGCAAACAACCATGGTAGAGCCGTGACCACCCCTCCTCTGCTTGGTTGATCGGACGGAATGCAGAGCTGCTGGATCATGAACCAGCCATGGCCACTTGCAGGCCAAATCCTACTTTGCATATGCCGATGAAAGAAAAAGGCTATTATTATGATACACTTTTACATTAAACTCTTTTCTTTGTTCATCCTTGTAAAGAACATACATTGAAGATAATTAGAGCCCTGCAGGGATATACAAAATAATATCCGCATCTGCACTTCCTTCATCTGCACCCGCATCCGTGAATGGTTATCCGCATCCGCAAAATGGTTATCCGCGGATATTGTAAATATTTAACCACAGTATATTACACCCAATACATTGAAATGGATAGATTTGTTAACATAATACAAGAGGTCTGACACCTGGCACCAGAACCCCTACAGTCACAGGTTCATGAGGGACTTCCTTTTGCGAAAACTACTTACTTATTGACCTTTGTTTCTTACTTCCATTAATTGAGGACAGGAGCCAGCTAGGCTTAGGTCATATTTTTGGCTTTATGGTCTCAAGGCTCTTTATATGTCAGTATTCTCCCATACCAGTGTCAAGGGTTGCCTAACCACAAGCTAAAATAAGAGTATACCTGAGTGAAAATCAGTTAACGTCATTATTTAGATATCCGCACTGCCATACAGTTTGTATCTGCCAGGACATTAACTTATATCCACATATCCACATCCGTGCAGGACTCTAAAGATAATCACTGAAATGGTGATTGTGTACTCGAGGTCACAGGTTTTATCCTGGCCAAATTCCATAGATTGTTGAAAATCTGAAAATTCATAGCATGCCTGTCAGCAGATAAAAGAACTTGGTGAAAACATTCAGTGTTTATTTGACTGAAGACTTTGCTGATGGAAGTGTTGTATAGCTTGCTGCTATGGCACGGGCTGTTAGAATGGAATATCAATATTGAACTCAAGTTGTCCAAGTGGCATGAGCTTAGAAGATGCATTTTTGCACCTGAGGCCATACTTCTTTTATATATAATGAAAATAGCTATTTCTTAATTTGCTGCTCAGGAAGACATTAGGCTATCATACAGTCATAGTTATCAATCAAGACTGGCAAAATATGACATTTCATATTCTAAACAATGAGTGCTAGCACTGTGGGAACAATCATTGCAATGCATAGAATTAATTTAGTTATTTATTGTATGGCTTTTAGTGCTGGAAGAGTCCTCATACATGTTCTTCAGCTTGCCTGGTGCAGGTCTTTCTATTTGACGCCCACAAGCAACCTGCACGTCTGGATGTGGGATGATGATGATGATGATGATGATGATGATAATGAGGTAGGGTGAGGGTGAAATGTGGTGCCAACATGCAGCCTGTTGAATAACACCAAAGGGTATGTTCAAAGCTTTACATCCCCATCCGACAGACGAATCACCATCAACAGCATCATATGACCTCACTCCATATGAGCACTGCAGAAAGGTTTGGAATTGAATCCAGGCTTTTGGCATGCAATCTAGTGATTAGAAATTGTATACCACCACCTTTCCTACCCTGTCAGCCAACGTTATGATGGTGAAATTTTCTTTTTATCCGTGAGATTTGAACCGGCTAACCATGGTGTCAGACTGTTTAGGCTTCAGTACCTTAATACCAATATAGTTGGTCCGTTATTGCACATAATAAATTTTCCAGCCAACTCATTCCTGGTTGCCAGTGTTTTGCGCCACTGTGCTAAGTTGGGCTCATCATTTGGTAAATAGCACACCTACCAAGACTCATGGCTAGTGCATACCGTGGAGGCCCCTGTGTAAGCTACTTGGAGCCACTGGCAGTGCCAATGCATATGAGAGACTTTGTCTCATTTTCAAAAATTGATGTCTGCCTGGCTATCAGATGATATAGATGTTGAGGCCCATAGGGAACCCGAAATATTTGTCCCGAATGAGTAAATTTATAACACCAGTATAGTTGGTCCGTTATTGGACATTATAAATTTTCCAGCTAACTCATTCTTAGTTGCCAGTGTTTTGCCCCAGTTGGTAAATAGCACACCTACCAAGACGCATGGCTAGTGCATACCGTGTACTATTTACAAACTGATGAGCCCAACTTTGCACACTGGAGTGAAATGCTGGCAGCCAGGAATGAGTTAGCTGGAAAATTGATTATGTCCAACAATGGACCCACTATATTGACTTACTTGACTTAATTCCTGTTGTTCCTTGTGGAACATAGGGCATCAGCAAAGCATCTCCATCTGATCCTGTTGCCAGCCAACCTCTTCACCTCTCTTCAGGTCTTGCCTTCTTCCATTGCCTCCATGTGTACAGATCTTCGCCACGTTTGTTTGGGCCTTCCTCTCCTCCTTTTACCCTGCGGGTTCCAATCCAGTGACTCTCTCTCAATGGCTTCATTCCCTTTCCTCAACGTATGCCCTATCCATTTCCATTTCCGCCGCTTTATCTGTATGGCCATCTCGGTTTCACCCGTCCTTCTCCATAGTTCATGATTGGAGATTACTTCCAGCTAGTAGATGTTTAGAATTTTCCTTAAACAGGGGTTGACAAAGGTCTGCAACTTGGAGGTAATCACTTTAGTCACTTTCCAGGTCTTGGACCCATATAGTAGAACAGCCTTGACATTACTTCGGAAAATGCGAAGTTTGGTCCTGATAGATATTTTGTTATTCTTCCATACCGGATAGAGCCGAACAAAGGCACCATTTGCTTTTTGTATACATTGAGAAACATCCTATACTGCTTCTCCATCTTTGGTAACTACACTGCCCAGGTAGGTGAGACTATCCACATCCTCTATAGGTTCATCACTGAAGACAAATGGGTCTAGTTTGTTGGTGTTCATCCTTAGGACCTTGGTCTTCTTTGAGTTGATCGTTAGTCCCACCTTTTTTCTTCTTTTACCAAGTCTTCAATCTTTGATTGCATTTCACCATATGCCTCAGACAGGAGACACACATCGTCAGCGAAGTCTAGGTCTTCTAACCTATTAGCCAATCCCCACTGGATACCACGTTTCACATTTCGCGTTACATTCCGCATTACCACATCAATCACTACACCCACTATATTGGTGTTATAAATTTACTCATTCAGGACAAATATTTCAGGTTTCCTGTGGGAATCAACATCTATATCATCTTCAATACCTTAACAATCATGGCCAGCAGAACAGACACTGCATCCTGCATTTCAGAGCAATTTCTCCCATTGGGGGGCCAGCATTAATATGGAGCTCCTCCACCTGAAGCCATTGGCCTCTTTATGGCCAGGTTATTTACCTTTTTGTTGAATCCCTGGCTGTATGGTCCTCTCCCTCCTGTAGCAGGTAACCTGGCCAGACAAAAAAACAGTAGTAACTGACAGAAAATGCAATTCTTTACCAGAACATATTGAAAAGCTTTGCCTTGTTGGCAAGATCTAGTGTTTATGGTGCACTATGTCTTGTGGTATAGGCCAACACAATTTCATTGTCCTGTTTCAGTCTCATCCTTGGCTTTGACAATATGAAAGTAACCAAGGTATGTTTTTTTTTCTTTGTTATTTGTTTTACGTCCCACTAACTACTTTTTAAGGTCTTCGGAGACGCCGAGGTGCCGGAATTTAGTCCCGCAGGAGTTCTTTTACGTGCCAGTAAATCTACCGACACGGGGCTGTCGTATTTGAGCACCTTCAAATACCACCGGACTGAGCCAGGATCGAACCTGCCAAGTTGGGGTTAGAAGGCCAGCGCCTTAACCGTCTGAGCCACTCAGCCCGACGACCAAGGTATGAGTGATGTTAGTAATGCCACTCCTTAGGCAGCCAGTCTCTGTTATGAATGGTGTGAAAATGTCACTCATAAGGTCAATTGGTGCATACATTTATGTGGGCTTGGGTGACTGATATGTAATAGCAACTTGTGGCTCAGTGATGAAAGCAATGGGAAACGGCCTCGCTCCTCATTTCCCTAGTACGCCTCTTTAGTGACACCTAGGCGACCTATAACAGCTGATGGCGAAGCTGTTGAGGATCGAAGCAGCCTCCGGGCTAAGCACTCAACATATGTACACATTGAAAAGCTACTACTACTACTTTATTAACGGTTTGTAGCATATTGTAACTAGCAAATTATTTTGCTCTCTCACTGTAAGAGTTTCATGATGCTCAAAGACTATAAAGTTATTTTGGTTGATTATATTTAATTTGGTATCATATTGCTGCATTAAATACAGACAAAACTTAATCTATAAGGGATTGATAATGATGAAAACCTGCTATAAACAGTTTAACTTAGGGACAAAGATATTTTAGCATATATGTCATATTTTGAACATTCTTGCAGAATAAATTTTGCAGAATAAATCTGATGTTTTGGCAAAATTTTCTTCATAACTGTGCCTGTCTTTATTTATCACAAACATGCAGATTATATGAGTAGATTTCACAAGCACCTGTAACACAGTACTATCATCACCATCATTCTTTATCATGAAATAAACCTCCATCATTTATTCTCCGTGACCGCTATATATACGCCCAGAGCTGAACATTCTTGAACAGAAATTTTTATGAATTGCAAGAAATAGTGTATTGTATTGTATTTGCGATTAGCATCTAGTCTTGGCTAATTGGGCCTGAGATATTCAGGACTCCTCTGCATTTTAAATTAAAAAGGCTGAATAAATCAATATGCTGGTTTCTGACTGTGATGTTTCCAAATAATGTTCAGCAGTTGATGAAAATGAAATCTAGAAAGCAGTTTGATTGCAAAGGATAGCAATAAAACATCTGGAATAAATTTTCAGTTCAGAGACGTTGCATGTCTAGAAGTCTAGAGTAATTTTATTGTTTAATGCCTACACGTAAAGACTGAGATTACCGTTTTCAGTTCTTATGACTGCTGCACCTCTTTCTTTCAACCTAAAGAATATTTGGCTTAGGAACTGTCTTTTATAGCCTCAAAGGATTTTTCTTCACTTTTTATTGTATTCATGAGTACAGTTCAATAAATAAGGTAACAGATTCTCTTTTTGCAACATCATATTCAACATGCACATAACATATGGCCGTGTTCCACCTAGTCACTGTGCATATCTAAACAGTTGTTCCACCAACACACCAAGAAATCAAAGGCAGCTTAAATGAACTATGTGTTAAGTTCCTCAAACCACTGCATTTCCTCGTCAGTTGTGAATCACGCATGCAGGAGTTCTGGTCATTAGCTACAAATCACCTCCCATAGCCACTGCAGTGAGGCACACTAAGAGATAGCATTAACCATTCTGCCCCTGGGTAAGGAAATCAACCACCCCTGTGATCGCCTAAACACTGTCACCTTCTTTGCAGATGCCATAGATTTGAATTTCCACATATCATCCCCTGTAATTATATAGTGCAGGAACAGCTCTCCTTCCTCATAAAACTACATGAAGTGCAGGAGGAAGAGTCCCATCCTAGTGGCTTTCTGCACATCTATATGAGTTGCCTCAACACCTGGCATGAACACCTCTTCCCCTACCTCAGTTGCACATGCACAATATTTTTCACATTGCCCACCGAGATGCTCATTTCATTGGTAATATCGTGATGTCAAATACATCTGTTGTCCTAAATGAAATCTTCATGCACCACACACACACAGCTGTTTCTGTAACATCACATTTACACGGTATATTGTGGTGAGTTGGTCATATTTCTGCTTGCACAGCCATAGCACACTTTTGTGTGGTGGCAGATGCCTGACATATTGAACCTCAGAATGGCCATGTGCTGCAGTCATCGTTCCTCTGCTTATACATGACAGAACATTTGAACACTGAGTGTACAGTACACCCAGTAAGGGGTTTGTTATCTTATTTATTCAATCACTTTCATTGTTTTGAACTCATGAAGAAAAAAATTATAATTGTTTGAAGTTGTTCATATTCTAGCAAAGGTCAAACAATGGTAACATGTTGATTAGAAGGTGCTGTTATGAATAGATACTGTAGTAAAGGAGAAATAAGAAACCATTATACTATAGATCATTCCATGTTAAGAAAACAATATTGTTCTTATGGCTACTATGTTGCCATATCGAACGACTCTGCTCAACATCACGGGTAAACGGTGGTACATAAAGGTGGAAGAAACTAAGCTGAAAATGATATTCATGAACTCTAGGGGATAACGGCTGTTGGGTTGGTAGACGGGTTCATTTTGATGTTCACAGGATAACAGTGGAACATAAATTTGTGAAACTCTGTTTCTAAGTTCAAAGATAAAAGAAGGAAGAAAATAAGATGTAAATTAAGCACTGTTTACTTTTGTTTCTTCCTCAGTGTCATCCATAGAGTAAATAAATTACTGTATTAATATTAAAGAAAGAAGTCGCACACGTAGACTGATTAATCACATGCCACTCACTCAACACAAGACAAGTATGCACTGATATAAGGATTAAAAGCATACGCATCACATAAACAGACGATTTCTCTACAACAGGAATAAGCTACTAGGATTCATAGAGTAACAGATTATGCATTACATGTACAGAGCGACACCGTAGGAAAATGAAGGAAGGCAACAAAGCGATGGCTGTTCCCGCCATTGTGCTTTCTCCCTGGGAATGTAAGAAAAGTTTCAGTAGTTATTTTAATAGCATATGGGCAAAAAATGCCTCATCCTTTTTTTCTTTCATAATACCATATAAAGAATGTTATAATATTCCTTAATGAAATGGCATATGGCTTATAGTGCTGGGAGTGTCCGAGGACAAGTTCGGCTCGCCAGATGCAGGTCTTCTGATTTGACGCGACCTGTGCATCTTGATGAGGATGAAATGATAATGAAGACAACACATATGCCCCATGCCAGCAAAATTAACCAATTATGGTTAAAATTCCTGACCCTGCCGGGAATCGAACCCAGGACCCCTGTGACCAAAGGCCAGCACGCTAACCATTTAGCCATGGAGCTGGACAATATTCCTTAATCACGAGGGATTATTGGTGTCTACGAGGGGCTGTGTTCGCTCCTTGTAGGTCCATAAGAGCAATACTGTTTTCTTAACATGGAGTAATCTATAGATAGAGCAAACCTTCATCTATAAAAGAAAGAAAAAATATGCATGTGCTAAATGAAATATGAAGCCTAGGTTCAGTAATAATAATAAAAAGCCATTGTTTAACTCAGCTATAGAGAGGCAAGGAATTTCTTAAAATATATTAATGTTACTTTAAGTTCTCTAATCGGTTGAACACTAAATATACCTACAAAGCATATTATTAAACAAAGAATAATACTGTGTTCTTTATTCTTTGTTTAATGATGTTCAACAAACTGGATAATTTAAAGTTACATTAACTGAGTTGAAACTGGAAAGTATGACTTCATATTTAATTTTTTTTAAAATCAGAAATTGAGATATTTTCCATGAAGTTGGGTTTTAATTCAGATTCAGTTCAAATGAAGAAGGAGTTCCAGTATGGATGTTAGTGTCTACGTTATATGTCTAATGTGTAGAAATGCACCACTAGTGAAGCATGTTCTATGTTTCATCTCAACTGGGATGTAGTTTTAGTGCCTGAAAGTCGTGGAATGGCTGCTTATTGTGGGATGGTCTGCTTCTTGCTTTTATAACCTTAATATGAAAGCAGCATTGAGTCAATATTGTCCAACACTGATGACTCTTCCCCTAGGTGAAACATTTGACGACTGGTCTCAGTTTACTGGAACTGATGCCCAACTTGTCTATCCATGTGACGTATGCAACAGGACTTACCGCCGATCAAGCTCTCTGAGAAGACATCAACGCTACGAGTGTGGTAAACCTGCACAGTTCTTGTGCCCATTTTGTAACTACAGAGCCAAACTTAAATCAAATTTATTGGCTCATATTAGAAAAGTACATAGAGGTGGGACAAGAAAAGTCATTCGATGAATTGTATTTCATGTTACATTGTTGTTGTGTTTTTTTTTTTTTTTTTAATATCATTATCCAGCTCCAGCTGGGTTGGGGCATTTATGGTACTTCTCCATCTTTCTTTCTCCTTCCACCTTCTTTTTTTCAATAATTGCAGTTTTATTTTATTGGATTGTGTTTTGGTACAAGCAGTTCTCTTTGGTCCAGTAGGTTCAGAATTCCATTTATTATGGTTATAATGGAAAGATTTTGGGTATATTGGGTTACCACCATTATTTGACAGATTTCTGGACATTTTCAAATTTCTCTTAAAACTCACTGACATTTTCTTTTTACTTTGAAGTTGACTTCCAATCTCCCATGGAAAACTGAAATCAACACCTATACTTTGATGTTGCCATATTGAATTCTTAAAACAGAGGTTTCAGAATCTCTGTTATCAGCATTTAAAGAATGTATCAATGATAAATCTGGGAACTGTGAGCAAAAACATCTACCTCATTGTTTGCAGCCACACAAAGTATGTCATAATGATGTAGTCAAAGATCGAAAACTTGCAGAGCAGAATTAATGCATCTGTTTTAAAAGTGATCATAAAATATTGTAAATAAAGAAATAATATCAATTGAAAGTTTGGAAAAAGAAAGGGGATTGCTCTTCAAAGTTAGCCAACTCAGGATTCATCTCTTACTTATCAATATTCTCTTACCATTTTAGTATGGAACCATAAGTTCCAATTGTTCTGGAAGAAGACTTGGATGACTTCGGACAAGATAACACCAATTTTGATTTGCCAATGAGGTTCTGGATGTAGGAGAGTCATTTTAGTACATTTCATAGAGGTAATCTAAAACTGCTAAAATGGTACTAAAAATTAGTTGTAGATATCGTGAAGAAAACCTGAACTTAATTCATCTTCTTAATTTCAGAGATTGTTGTTCTTCTTCTGTTGAACACTGCATAAAGAAGTACAGTAGATTGAGAATGCAGCTTTTGTAGTGTAGAAACACTTAAGTTTCTGTGGGATATGAATGACTGATGTTGGTGTTGATAATGATGATGATGATAATAGTTTTATGTAGAGTTTGTGTTCTTATAGATGTCTCTCAAGTAGACTATGCTAAATATGAAAGATCACTTATTAGTTGTTTTTATTGAAATTATAAGTTAAAACTAGCCACTGTAAGGTGCAGCTTCATAATACGATCTGCAGAGCTGCAGAACCACCAGAATGAAAAACATAATATACAGCGATGAGCGATCCCATCCTTCATATTGTGTGTTGTTATCGAGCCAAAGATCAATACCCATTCAGTTACTGTTGATTGGCAACCTTGCTTGGATCTGTGAACACCAGTACTTTAGGATGAATGCATGTGAACACACTTAGCTGCCAATCGGAGAAGGCTGTAATTATAGAGTCATCCATAAGGTTGTGTATGATCTGCATGCGTTGCAGCACAGCAGGCCTCTTCATGTTTATTGGAGAAGCTCTGTCACTGAGACATCCCAATTCTTGGAATTGTTGACACTTTCTCCCCAAGCCTCTCCTGCCTGGACTGTCACCCATTCGGAACAACCTTGTCTTGCTGGATGTGAAAGGAAAAAAAGGCCTTAAAACCTGGTTTAACAATATGTGTTGAAAAGTCATTGCTCCGGTTTGGCATCTTGCTATTAGATCATGCTATGATGAAGAATTACGAGGGGAAATAAAATATAAATGGGATTTTATTTTTTTTATTTAAATTCATTTATTGAAAAACACAAGGCAATTACAATTTATTTTTCCTCATAGTTTCCTGCTTTGGAAATGCATTTGTTCCAGCGTATGGGCACCTTTTTGATACCCTCATCCTAAAAAGAACAGGGTCATGTCACCAGCCAGTTGCGCATGAAGTCTTCCACACTCTCGTTATTTTCAAATCGTTGCCCTCCTAGAGCTTCTTTAAGCAGTCTGAACAAATGGAAATCACAAAAATGCATCGCCTTCTTCCACAAACCTTTGCTGTCTCTGACAGACCTCCAAACATCTTGACTTCAGATTTCGGTCAAATTGCGAGGGACTCATCTGGAACACACTTTATGGAACTGTAGATCATTTCTGATGATTGCCTGACAACTCGTATAACTGATTCTGACTTGTTCTGCAATTTCTGATACTCTCGCCCGTCGATCGTTGCCAATAATATCTTTAACCGCACAAATGTTTTTGTCTGTAATGCTGGTCCGAAAACGGCAATCGTGTTGCTGATTTTCCATGCGTTCTCGTCCTTCTTTGAACTTTTTATGCCAGGCAAACACACGCGTCCTGGACAATGTTTCATCGCAAGTGACTAATCTCATGTTTTAATCCGTATTGAAATCTGTTAATATACAATAATAAAGTTTTATTATGAATCCACCTGTTCAATACATTATATTATATTATATTATATTATATTATATTATATTATATTATATTATATTATATTATATTATATTATATTATACATTATAATGTATTGAACAGGTGGATTCATAATAAAACTTTATTATTGTATATCAATGTTTGATCACCGAACTGTGCAGTCAATCTCTAGCAAATTCCACTACTGTAACTCCTTCACAAGCAAGAAATTTTATAATTATGCATTGCACAGTGGAAGGGTGCACCTGTTGCTCTGACATCGTGAGCGTTACCAACGAAATGGCGGGAAATATCTAACAGCACACCCTCCTCACTTCTAACGGTCTTGCCTAAGCATAACAGAAGCACGGGGCCAGTCCTACCAACTGTTGATGTTCAGGAACAAAAATCCTGTTTATATTTCATCGACCTTTGTATTTCAAGGGTTTAAACTGACATCCTTTCATCAAAGGTTTTAACAGGTAGTCTTTCACTTTTCTTAATACAGTAGGAAAGATTAATAAAAGTAATTATGTCAGTATCTGGATGAACATTCTACAAGTAATAATGAAGATGTTTCTCCATAATGGTACAGATGAAGGTGAATTCTTCGAAGTTAGGTAGTCATGAAAATGAAAATAGGAACATTACTATCATCAGATGATTATTTCCCCCTCCATTATGAAAATCGTCTTCAAAATTGATACTAGATTAAAATTATTTTCAATAAATGAAAGAAATACTTTATTCTTTTGTACCTTTTATCCTGTGTATTTTTTTTTACAAGTCAGTTGTTTATATTGTCAAAAATTTTCTGGGAACTTCAAAATTGACAGGACATAGAGAAAGGGGGGCATCTGCATGGGTGGAGGATGGATGCACACAAGCTCAGTTGGCACTTCTCATATGCAATATGAATTTACATTTGTCTATTACATTTACTACAATGGACTGGGCATCACAGAGCAGAACCACAAACATAATTCAGTATAAGTCACCGCTGCTGTTGTACCATATTTGAATGATTGCTAGAATATGTTTGAAAGGAATATAAGTCTAGTCGTACAGATTTTTAATGCACTGCTGAAACTCTGAATTTCAAAGTGTTTTATCAGGGGTTATTGATGGCAGGCGGGTTATAGGGACAGTGTCATTCCAGGGATACTCAGGTGTTAAATTCAATTGCAGGAGCAACATGGCCCATCACTGGAGGGCTCTTCTGTACACCATGTTCATTGTTCGTCCACTTGGAGCATGGAGGAACAGATTAGTTGCCTCTTTGACCTTCAAGCAGACCATATAGAGCTGGCTGTGGGCATATCCTGACTAACTGAGTTTCACTCTGGCAGTGGATAGTGTCTGACTCTGGGACTTTTTGTGAGTAGTGGTGAAACAGATATTGAATGGGAACTGAAGTTGTTTGAAACAGGTGGTTGTTGGGGACCAGATGAAGTTTCCCTATCTCCCATACACTGCCAGTAAGAAGACCCCTTGTGATGTCTGAAGGTATGAGTTGCTTGGAGGGTAAATGGAAAAAGCAAACAAGAGAAATTAATTAATGGTTTATAGAACAACAAACAGAAAAACTGAACTTGAACAGTTGGTCAGATGTCATTGATGAATTCAGAAAAAGACTTTTCATAGCAGATAGTTTATATGGTATCAGCTAAAAAAAAACCAAACTGCATGGCGCAACAGCCTCGAAGGACCTTGGCCTACCAAGCGACCGGTGCTCAGCTCGGAGGCCTGCAGATTATGAGGTGTTGTATGGTCAGCACGACTAATACTCTCGGCCGTTATTCTTGATTTTCTAGTCCAGGGCCGCCATCTCACAGTCAGATAGCTCCTCAGTTGTAATCACGTATACTGAGGAGACCTTGAACCAGCTCTTAGATCCACGTAAAAATCTCTGACCTGGCCAGGAATCAAACCCGGGGCCTCTGGGTAAGTGGCTTATATCAGCTGAATGCAAACACAAATTGATCCGCAAACCACATTCATAAGAACTCCAATGGAAAGTAGAGAGATACAGAGAGTGTCACATGAGTCAGGCAAGGAGTGGATTGGATGGGAGGAGGACACCAGCATTTTATTGGGTTTGGTTTACTTTCGGTGATTTTGAATGAATTTGCTTATGTTCACTCAGATTTGGATAAAATTTTGGTAGTTAAACTGAGATGGTTTAGGCATGTTCTTATTTCTCTCCATTCTGTCAGATAGCTTTTCCACTCCAATTTCATTCCTGACATGGTCATTTCTTACTCTGTTCTTTCTTGTCCTCTCCTATCATCATAATTAGAAATCGCATCTGAGTGTGCCTGCAATTAGAAACTGTATTGAAGAAATTTTAGAAAATTAATTGAAGCATATTTCTTTCATACATCATAGTTATTTTTATAAAATGAGCATTTTTTCTATTTTGTAGTTATTTAGTTTAGGGGAGTAAATATCTAAACAAATTCTACTGCTAAGAGTGATTTGCTCTGATCTCTATCATTTTGTAATTAAAGAAATTGTGCTTGATTTAGGGTTGACATCCATGGATTACAAAAGTACCTTATCAAATCTTCAAAATTATGAATTTTTTAAACCAGAATTATTGTACACTCTGGAAAAAAATCACCTTATAATCACCATCAAGATGGCGACAATGATACATGTGTTTTGGCAGTGTCATTGAAGGCATGGGCCAGGGGCTACTTTGCTGCCACCATGGATTGCTGCAGATGGGTATTATCTTCCTCATGGTTTCTGTTCACATCATCTACATCATTTTAATCATCAAACACCTGACTATGCTAAGCATATGAACATGAGAAAATTGGACAATGATAATGTGTGGACAATTTTATCAGCTGATTCCATGGTTTCTATTCACATCATCTACGTGATTTTAATCATCAAACACCTGACTATGCTAAGCATATCAACATGAGAAAATTGGACAGTGAGAATGTGTGGGCGATTTTATCATCTGATTCCAAAATTATAAATTTTTTCGGTTTTGTACAGCCTAATATCGTACATTGTACCAGTCGCAAAATTGTTTTATACCCCCATAATTTTCATACAGAGTGGCACCCCTGGCATGAATATCATATAATTGTTAAATCTTACATGAATCACTTGTGTTGATGGAATGATATGATCTGAAAACAAACTGTGATTTTTTTATTTTTCAAACAGACAATATTTCCAGCCCCTGAATATATTTTTTGCATATCCTGATTGTCCAGAGTAAAGTCAGATAGGTGGTAACCCTAACAGTCCTCTCTGATACATTTGAGATGGCACATGTACTTAAATATTTATTACCATTTTTTGTGTTATTTTAGGTACTGAGTTACATGCTGTACTCCTTATTTTTAATGTGGTAATCTTGACCTTAGACTTTTTACTTACTTGTGTAACAATGCCTACACCCATTTAACTTAGGTTGCCTAATATGCTTCATACATTATTTTGTTTAATGTTAAAAATGTATGTAAAATAGCCCCTTTCTCAACACATTTTTGTGCATCACCCAACAATTAGTTAAAAAGTCCTGCCTCTGTCTTAAATTTCTTTCAAGTTGATTTTGATGGGATAACATTCCTTCTGATCTCTTTTATAATTAAGAGAGTATGTTATTTGAAGGAAGTCCCTTGATTTACTTAAGTGAAAAATGTATTATTTGGTCAAGAAAGAAAGTTAATTTTTTAAACTTGATACATTTCTTTCTTTTATGAGAGAAAAAATACAAAAGACTAAAACTCTAAATTTGATAGCAGTCAGGGAGCAGTAACATTCAATTGATTCTTCTTGTAACAGTAGCATGGCAATTTTGAGAAACACGTTGTTCAAAAAGATAAGTAATCACGAGTCAATTTGGAACAATGGAAGTTCAATAATTCGATGGCTAAGCGTACCTCAGCTTCACCTCACAGTTGAGACTTCCCTCTCTAACCATAGGTGTATTTAAACACCCACTGAACCTCAAGAACATTGTTATTTGTCATGAATCCTATCACCCCCATCTCCTAGTTTTTCTTCTGTAAATAATATCATTGCAAGACTAAATTGGGTGTGGCTTGTACAGCTTTCACCAGCAATTCCACAAAGATTGGACTTTATATACCGTAACCAACCTTATTTCTCAACTTCATTGTGGGCCCTGCCATCTTATACATTGATGTAATTATTAATACTCCAGCGGAATGACTACGTGGTCAGAGTAATACTGTAAATCTTGCAGCACTGATCTTCCAAGACTTATTCACATTCAGGTCCATTTCACGATTTTTTCACTATCAAAGTTCTGAAGCATTCACTCCCCTCTTCCTGAGAAATGCTAAGGTCAGACACTAGATGGTGCTCATGTCCAGAAAAACTCCTGACCTTTCCTTTTGCTTTACTTTTTGGGTCTTCCAAATACAGCAGTACTGAACATTCTGAAGACCTACTCTTCTGCTCTCTTCCATCAATTTAGGTTATACATAAGAAATTGTTTGTATTCTATTATCCGTTTTATTCTGAACTTGTATGTTTCAGCTTTTACTTTGACATGTATGCATAGCTAATAGCAATATTTGCTCTAGACTATTTTGTTTTTGAAGAATTTGCTGCTATCAGCCTGTTTCTGTAAAGGAAATCATTAACTTGTATTTTTATTGAATGACACTTGCATCACCATAATATAATCATGATAATTGTAAGACAAGGAAGCAGGGCAGTAGCCTTCGAAAGAGTCGGTATTTTTCAGTAGTTCGTCTTTTTTCGCACAATCATCATCATCATCTCATCATTTCCCCTTTTCCAGCTGACACTGGATGGGGGAAAATATGCTTCTTCTCCACTTCATCCCGTCTCTCCACCATCCCTCATCCAACACTGTGTTCCAATCCAGGTTCCGTTGTCCTATGCTGCTCTTCAAAAAGTACATCCATTATAATCTTGGTCTTCCTCATCCTGTCTTTCCAGTGCTTGTCTTGTCAGTCTTTTCTTCTTTCATCCACTTGACATGTCCAGACCATCTCAATCTATTCTGTTCTAGTTTGTTTTGTCATGTAGTTTTTGCACTTTTAGCTCTTTTCGAATGTCTTCATTTCCCACTCTGTCTCTCCTTGTCTTCTGTACATATTGCCTAGCTGTACTTCCTCTTAAAACGATAATCACCACCACTTCTGTACCATACTCCTCAAGAATTTCATTTCAGCTGCCTGTACTCTACTCTCATCCCTCTGAGTCACCATCCAAGTTTCTGCTCTTCCTTCATTGGTACCTTTTTATTCCATAGTAATCTCTGTACCTGGTGGTAAAAGGCACTCCCCAGTTGTATCCGTACTAATTTCCATATCCAGTCTTCCATTTTCTGTCTGTTCACTTCCCAAGTATTTGAAATATTCTACTATTTCCAATTCCTTGTCTCCAGTTTTGATAGCTTATTTTCCTTTTTTACTTCCTCTACTCATCAACATTGTCTTGCTCTTCTCCAAGTTGATCCTCAATCCCCATTATTTAATCCTTCTATTTAGTGCATTCAGCTGTTGTACCTCCTCATCTTCTCCCCAGATCACATCATCATCCGCAAACATCATTACATTAATATTCTTTTCCCTCTGTAATCTTCCATTGCTGCCTTTACAATGTCACTGATAATCATTATGAACAGTAAAGGTGACGGCACACTCCCTTGTTTTAGCCCATTGTCAATTCCAAACCATTCTGATCTAGGGAACATCTTAAACGTACATGGAGGATCACCCTTTTGTCTAAACCTTCCATATTTCTGCACAGAATTTGTGGTAAATAAATAATAATAATACCCACTGTTGTCTTTACAAAGCTGCAACAGTTATCTTAATATTGCTTGTACCATTGTTATTAATTCCTTCTCAGTGCCTTAGTGTGTTAGCTTTCCCAAACTTTTGTTCGGGGGATGCTGTCATATGCCTTTTCTAAATCTATAAAAGTCATTACTATATCTTTCCCCTATTCCTAGCTCTTTTCCATTATATGTGTCATGACCTTCCACTTCTGAATCAAAATTGTTCCTCTTTCACACAGTATAAGCCAAAAAGACTATCGTATACAGTATTCTAGAATGGAGAAACATTTCTTAAAATTACCTTTGATCATAAATCTAAAACCAAATTGGTTAATAAGAACCACTCTTCTTAAAATGAAATTATTCTCCACGTTCAAATATAATACTTTTCGTCTGTTTGAACAATACCTACAAGCCTTTGAAACACTGAACTTTCATCAAGCATAAATCAATCACCTGGAAGCATTTAAAATGTTGAACGTAAGACGATAGGTGAATCCCTGTTGAATGGAATCAATATTGAATTCCTTGATATAATAGAGTAGGAAAAGTAAACTGAGGAAAAATCTTTTCTGATTGAAATATATGTAAAGTGCCATTCAAATTTAATGCAAACAAGAAAATGGCAAGCAAATGTGAATGGTGACCTAATGTGGAACTGCTTCGTGGAACAACTTGTGAAAAATATGAGTGTTGATAGCCATTTGACATTGAAGTTTATTGCAAAAAATCTAGACACATTTGTGCTAAATGACTTTGATTAACAGATCTTGAGAAGTATTGCATTTTTTCATGAGTTGTTCCACCCAAAATTTAAGATTCAAATTGAAACTATTAAATTTCTTTCTTTCTTTCTAAATTAGTACCATACACTTGATTTTTTCTCTTAAAACAATAATCACCATACACTTGATTTCATTAATTTTAGATTAAATGCTTATTTTAACATAAAACCCCATCAAAAGGAGTAAAATTATTGTTGTATATTGAGAGGAGAAACTAATGAAGCTCATTGCTTTTATCTTCTCTTCTATACTAACTGTGAAGACAATAATAAGTTAAATGTTGTTAAATATTTGTGATTGCTTTCTTGCCATACTTGCTGAAACAAGTAATTTCCTATTCCTTTTATTCTGTTTGTAAACTTATGTTAAAAGGCTTTTAAATTTTATTGGTAGAAATGTTATTGTTATTACAGTTAAGAAATGCATTATGTTGCAGATTTAAAAAATAAAATGATGAACCTTGTTTGTTTATTTATTTATTTATTCATTCGTTTGCTCTCAGGATCTTATATCCTAAAGTTTGGCTTATTAGAAGTTGAATGGAGGAATATATTTCATAAAATATTGAAGAGCCAGCAATATGAAGTAGTAACTTCAGTAAAGAATTTAGAACGAAAGGTACAAAACTTTGCTGAAAATTACTCCCATTGGAATTTTGTCAATGGTGACATAATATGTGATAGCAGTAAAGGTTTCAACAGAAGAAAGAAATTTGTAATGGTCAAAGTTTTGTGTGGCATCTACTTCGTAAAGTGTTTGGGGGGTTTCATTGATATCTAACTGCATCACACTTACAATTATACAGGATCCAGTTTTTATCACTTTTTGCAATACCAGTTGAGTAGGGACTCATTCCGAGGATGAACCAACAGGTTACTCCAAATGTTTACCTTCCATTATTTGTGATTGTCAATTCCTGTGGTGTATAGTTGACAATTTTTTCACCTTCGCATTTTTGTTACAGATAGTCAGAAATGACCATCAAATTGTTGAGGAAGTTCCCTGATGATGATGTCTAGATTTGCTGCACTCATTCATGCCTTTATAACATTATCTACCATTAACATGCACAGAAGTTTTCAAACGAGTTATGCCCTGTCTGCTTTGCAGTTGAGCCTAGGGTCCCATACCCTCACCATATTAGGATACATTTCTGTCACAATATAACCAAGATTGAACTTGTGCAGCAAAATTACCCATAAATCTTTCTGTTCCATCCCATTGCACTGAACACTGTAACACATCCAATGACACCTTCACTTAAGCATCATGTGGTGTAATGACTGCTACTGTGGTTACCTTTAATGGGTGTTCCATTAATTCCATACAGAGGGAAGGGGAAAGGGTTGATTGTGGACATTGTGTGTTTCAGCTACTTATTTATGAACAACCTGAAATATAGTAAGTGGTAGTGATGAGTGAATAGTTCAGAGGTGGTTTAGAAAAATGTAATACCTAGAATTTAAGATTAGAAGATAAAGGTATATACTGAGCACAAACCATGTAGCCTCCATGGCTCAGGCAGCAGTGCGCCGGCCTCTCACTGCTGGGTTCCATGGTTCAAATTCCGGTCACTCCATGTGAGATTTGTGCTGGACAAAGCAGAGGCGGGACAGGTTTTTCTCCAGATACTCCGGTTTTCTCTGTCATGTTTCATTCCAGCAACACTCTCCAATATCATTTAATTTCATATGTTATTCATTTGTCATTGTCCCAGAAGAGTGCAACAGGCTTCGGCAGCCGGCACATTTCCTGTCTTCGCCGCTAGATGGGGTCTTCATTCATTCCATTCCTGACCCAGTCGAATGACTGGAAACAGGCTGTGGATTTTCACTGAGCACAAACCAAAAGGAATAGTGCAAGAAATACTAGTCTCTGAAAATTACAAAACAAATTATTCATGAACATTTACTGAAGCTGGAATACTCTTCTTGATATGATAATAAAATCCTACTCGATTTTTCAGAGAAAAGCTTCATGGACTTATACTTCTGTGGTACTAAGGCAAAACCTGACATGTCAAGATACCAAACTCGATAGTTGCAGTCGCTTAAGTATGCTGAGTATCCAGTATTCGAGAGATAGTGGATTCGAATCCCACTGCCCGCAGCCCTGAAGATGGTTTTTTGTGGTTTCCCATTTTCACACCAGGCAAATGCTGGTGCTGTACCTTAATTAAGGCCACGGCCGCTCCCTTCCCACTCCTAGCCCTTTCCTCTCCCACCGTCTCTGTAAGACCTATCTGTGTCAGTGCGACGTAAAGCAACTTGTAATAAAAATAAAAAGATATGTCAAGAACTTGATTTTTCAGGAGGTGAGCTTGCTGAAAGTAGTATTGTATTTCAATGACCTCTAAACTGAAGTGGCAAATGCAGTATTTGTGAATGAAATTTATTTTAAAAGGAACACATTTTATTCTTATGTATTCAGCATGTTCAGTTGCCTCAGTATTTATACTGAATATATCGGAGTCTTTATTTTGGAAACAGCGTATTCTACAGCCTCCAAAATCATACCGGACTTTGCCATCATATTGTCGCATATTCTTTGTGGCATTAAAACCGAAAATCTGACTTTTTGACATATTGGATTCTGCCTTGGTACCACAGATTTCTTCTGCAATAACTCTAAAAATGCAACTAAACAAAACAATATCTTTTGGCCCCAGCTATCATATGCAGACATTTTGATTTGGACATCATTAGGCAACCTACATGTCAATTTCATCATTCTATTTTACTCAGCCAGACTGCTGAGCTTTTAATGTTGCTGGATGAACACCAAACACATCACTAGATAGCTTTTACTTGTCAGCATTCTATGACCTGTAGTGCCAAATAGACTATTTCTACTGCATGAGTGAGACTGAATAGATTGTTGTTTGTATAACATCCCTTCAGTCACTTCCACTGATCCTCAGGCCAAGCTAATGCAGTGATTGGGAATCATTTTTGAAATAATGACTGGAGATGAAAAACTGATTGTCTATGACAAGACAAATACTGAAGTGGAATGTTCACGCAAAGAAGTTCGTGTTTCTTGCCTGGCAGGATTTAAAAAAATATGTTATGTTGTAAGCTATTCTCATAAAACCAAATGATCAATTAAGATGGATATTTCAACCAGTTTGAGAAAGTACACCAAAACTAAGAAACAGCTAGACAGCAACAAGGCCTCATGATTTTTAACACTGGCAGAAAGTTGCATGAGACTGAATAGATCATTGCCCCTTCAGTCACTGTAGGTTTTAAGAGAAGTCAGAATTTTGTCAAATGAGAATATGTTCTTGCCAGAAGCCAATGATTGGAGCTGTCATTTTTAAGTACCTTCAAATGCCACCGATCTCAGCTGAGATTGAATCCACTGTCTTGGGAACATAACGACGATGATGAACTGACTGTGCCAGTGAGGTTCGTTAAAATTGAAATAGCTGTCATATCACAGTGAATAGTGTCCAAAAGTCCTATTCGTATTCTTCTTCTCTTCTTCTTCTACTTATTCCTAGCCTTTTCCCAGTTACCTGAAGTTGGCATCTTGTATAGATTCAGCCCGCATTTACGCCTGAATGCCTTTCCCCACACCAACCCTATACAAAGGGATGTATTCACTATCCCGTGTTTCTGTAGTGGTTTGTTGTGTGATGTGTTGTATGTAAATGAAGATGTGTAAAGATGAACATGAACACCCATCCCCTGAGCCTGAGGAACCAGGCAAAGTTGAAATCCCTGACTTGGCTGGGAATCAAACCTGGGGCCCTCTGAACCAAAGGCCGTTACATTGACCATTCAACCAAGGAGCCGGATAGTGTCTGAAAATCCTATTGCCAGAAACAAATTTTAGTAGCTACAATTCGGTGATAGTTGGTTTAATCTTGGAATTTTCCAATCAAATGTGTTACATAACCATGAATTACTAGCCAGAATGAGAATGCTATGATTCTTAAGGACTAATAATTGCTCTGAAATGAAGGTTATATCTCTTAATATACATGGAATATTTATCTATCTATCTATCTCCCATCCCATTTTATCCTATCTTAGGCACTAGTGTAACAGAGATAAAGTTGGAATTCAAGAGGACAAACTGGGGCAAATATTCATTTATAGGAAGGGGAGTTAAGGATTGGAATAACTTACCAAGGGAGACATTCAATAAATTTCCAATTTCTTTGAAATCATTTAGGAAAAGGCTAGGAAAGCAACAGATAGGGAATCTGCCACCTGGGCAACTGTCCTAAATGCAGATCAGTATTGATTGATTGAATTTCTTGTCAGATACTTCCAAAATGTATAGAATTAACCTCTGTTTAATATTAACTGATACTGCTGTTTACCACTTAGAAGATTTCAATAGCTCTAAAATCATTTAAACCATTAGCAAAGAGTGTACAAAAATTTATAAATCATTTTAAATATTAAAATATGTCCCTCTAAGTATCAGTAACAGACTATTGGCCTCCAAATATCAAGGTTGTAGGTTCAAACCAAACAGAGGTTATTCAATTTTTGAAGAGTAGAAAATAATCCATTTGACACTCTACAGTATATTGTACGATGTTGGCATAATTCTTTGGCGGCTCATTTGGAGTTTACCAAACAATAATTTAAACTCAGATCTGTTTCTTTGTTATCTGGCAGAGTAAAATGAAACTTTGAAATTGACATGCAGGATGCCTAAATGGCATCAAATCAAAATGCCACTTCATGGTGGCTGTGAACATATGATTATTATTACTGGACCCATGGTTGGATAATGAAATGGCCAGCTAAACTGAAAGTATTAAAATAAGGGGTGTATTCAGCAATTTATAATAATTTATAATAATTTATAATATATATAAATTGTGTGTTCGACAGACTGAAAAGCTTTTAAGTTATTTTTAATTGGTTGACACTGAAAAGTATGATTTCCTTGTTAACAAAATAACAAACTATTATTTAAGACATTTTAAACAATATTTGAAAACATTCTTGGCATATAAACTGGTTGAAATTGTCATTTGGAAGCGGTAATTATTATGAAACAGATTGTATCCGGTCAATGAGTGGGACTGGGTGGGAGGAGGTGTGTGTTCTCACAATCATGGGAAACCAGAAGCAACGTTATTCACCAAGTTAATCTGTCGGTTAAGATGGCATTCACTGTATTATTATTATTATTATTATTATTATTATTATTATTATTATTATTATTATTATTATTATTATTATTATTATTATTATTATTATTATTATTATTTTTATTTTTATATTTATCGATACGGCCACTTGTGGGCCACGTTTACACAATCTTCCTTCTATCACGCAGACTGATACCCTTCTCTTTACAGTCTCGCCAAAGATTCTTCAGTCTTTGACGTCTTGCTCGTTCTTCCAACGAGATGTTCCGTGCTCTTCAGACTCATCCCTCATTCCTCCAACCTTCTTCCTAAATGATGTCCTTTCTTTTATATCCTCCTCCTTGATACCTATTTCTGCCAAGTCATTGTGCACCTGTGTAAGCCATCCCGGTTGTGTTTTCCACTTTTCCTGCAGAAGAAGTATCATGTTGGCCGATCTCTCAGGGTTCATTCTTTTGATATGCCCATAAAACGTCAAACTCCTTTTTAAATGTAAAAGTCTCCTTTTTCCTCATCACAGTCGTGATTCTTTCTACTGTCTTGTAGAGCTCCAAATTCAATCTTAACCAAAATATTATTATTATTATTATTATTATTATTATTATTATTATTATTATTATTATTATTATTATTATTATTATTATTATTATTATTATTATTATTATTATTATTATTATTATTATTATTATTATTATTATTATTATTATTATTATTATTATTATTATTATTATTATTATTATTATTATTACCAAGCAGATTGGCCACACATATAAAAGTGCTACAAATGTGCTGTGCTTTTGGAGCCAAGCTCTGCATTTGGGAGATGAGTGAGTTCGAACTACATTGTCAGCTATGCTTCTGTGGTACAGTTCCTATTCATAGGCCATAGCTGATTCCTTCCACCTCCTTACCAATATCATTCATCATAATTCATTTAATCTTCATTAACTCCTCAATTGAGTCTGGTGCCAGGACTCAAACATGCCATATAATTTCATCTCACCTCATCCTCTATCTCGTATCAGAAAATGAGACTAAGAGGTACACCTACATTATTATTATTACCTTTTTTTTTTCTGACACTACATTGTTAAATGCTGTTATTATACTTCATCATTTGGTAACCTCTAATGAGAGAAGGTGAAAAGCTTTATCCATTGTAGGGTCTCATGTTTCCCCACTGAAAATATGCTCCCCTCCTTGCCAACTTATATGAGTGCATTGGCATGTGATTTCGTCATACCACATTCACTCAATAATGACTATAATCTGTGGCAAATGGGAAGCATTTTGGCCTCGAGAAGCTACTGGTAATATGTCCAACATAGTGCCTGTTATATTGTCACCTTATCCCACCTACTCAATGTGTTGTGCTCCATGGAAAATTTCACTGTGTTTAATATCACTTCCACCAGACCAAAACATTTATACTTCATCAAAGCAACCTCAGCCGAAACAACAAGTTCCCATTTGACACAGACTATAATGTAGTTTCTAAGATTGTTACTGGTAATTCCTTTACAAATTTTTTCAAGATTAGATTTTTGTTTGTGTTATATAAACTTTATTTTCATTACCCTTATTTAAGTCAATGTTAGTTCTTTGATAAGATATCCTTCACTTTAGAAAGTTGTTGTTCTATTTATGGCTAGCAGAAGATACAACTGAGATGAGAGAGGAGAACCCCTTGGATCACGGAGTTGTTCAGAAGATTAAGAGGTATACACCTAGACGCCGTCCTCTGGATAATGTTCGTTATGATGCCATTGATCATCTGCCTGCTCATGTGGAAAAGAAGCAGAGGTGCAAGTTATGCGTAAGGAGATACAGCAGGGTGAAGTGTGAAAAATGTAATGTGGAACTGTGTCTTAATAAAGACAGAAACTGTTATAAATTGTTTCATATCAATAAGTAATCCTGTTTTGTATGACCAGATAACTCTTGTGAACATGAGCCAATAACTTGATTGGAATTAAATTCATACTATGTGGAGATTTTCTCAGTGCGACTTCATGTGTTGGATTTGTTTCATGTTTCAATATCCTTAAACATTTCACTTCATTACCTCATAATTCTCTTTTACCTCCATGTCTCCTACTTTTCTCTCAACTTGGGAGTGTGGGTTGGTGAACACAGGGCCTCTAGCTGAGTCCGGAATTTCCTCTACTTACTCGTGCCAGTTTGCTCACTTCAGCCTCTCTTGGTCAACTTGTTTTCTTCTGACTCCAACAGTGTTAGGTTTGCAAGGTGTAAGAAATCTTTCATTCTTGTGCTGTTCGTGGTCCTTATCTTTCTTTTGTTAGTAGCTTACTAGCACTACTACTAGAAAGTTTTCATTCCTCCCCTGAAGTGGGAGGTGGACCTCTTAGATGGTAACGCCTTCTCTCAGGCCGGGAGATTTGTTACGGTGAAGGAGATGCACAGAGAAGAAGAGGGGGTTGGCGGCCGTGGCCTATACTAGGAACTGTCCTGGCATTCACCTTAGTGCAGGAGAATGGAAAACCATGGAAAACCATTCTCAGGACAGCCAACGGTTGGGGCCAGCCATGGGGTCCAGCCTTGTCCCGTCTCCCGAATGCAGAGGCTTAGAGCCACAGTAGAGCTGTGGCCACCCCTCCTCTGCTCAGTTGGCTGGTCAGAGTGCAGAGCTAGACCACGGACCAGCCGTGGCCACTTGTGGGCCGAGACCCACTCTGCATCCACCGGCGTTAGAAGCTTCATTCTTCAAAGGTTTGGACTGCTTCTTTTTGTACTTCTTATTAGAGTTAAGAAAGGGTGGTTACTTTGTTGTACTTTCCCTTAAAACAACTTTATCACCGTCACTGTGCTGCCTTTCTGTCATTACTCAGTTCTATTTATAACATAGATAGCTCGATAGCTGCATTCGCTTAAGTGCGGCCAGTATCCAATATTCGGGAGATAGTAGGTTTGAACCCCACTGTCGGCAGCCCTGAAAATGGTTTCCGTGGTTTCCCATTTTCACACCAGGCAAATGCTGGGGCTGTACCTTAATTAAGGCCACGGCTGCTTCCTTCCCACTCCTAGCCCTCCCCTGTCCCATCGTCGCCATAAGACCTATCTGTGTCGGTGCGATGTAAAGCAACTAGCAAAAAAAAAAATTGTTCTTAGTTTTTAAGCCAATACCCGCTAGATAAGCTCTCTCCCTTTTCGTACCCTCTCTGTCTTAAAGCTCCGTGTGGAGTCTGGTCAAAGTTCCACATTGCCAATTGGTATACCGTAGCCAATGTAGCCAAACTATATAACAGTGCCTGCTTTAAGTGATATCATTACCTGTATAGTGTGTTTGTGAAATCAGCTAAATATTTATAGTGTTATTGTGTCCGTATTAATAAGTGCTAATAATAAGTGTATCATTATCAAGACTGGCATTTTAGTGCAGTGTACATTTTACATAGTATAATATTCATAAAATGTAATTTCAGATTTTTCTCGAAAACTTGATACCGTAATGCAATTTTTCCAGTTTTAGCATTAAGTCAGCAAAATTGAAAAATGCCTTGAAAAGTTAATAGTTGAAGAATAACAGGTGTTACCAGCATTCTTCAAAATTATAATAATGTTCATTATTTTTAATTTCTTAAAATAATAATTATACATTCTTCTTGTTCTTTTTCTTTGCTTCCTTCTCATTAAGGTGGACAGGCTTCGATTTTTGGAATTTTGGACAAAGCATATGATATTTTAGAAATTAAGAATCATGAGTTGTGGTTAGAATACCTAAGGTTCTGCTTTTGCTTTGGATTTCAGTAAAAAGAGGCCCCATAACTAATGACCGCAAGTTTAACCCTTTAAGGCTTACTGGTTATTTAACAAATCACCAGCTATTATTACTCCTGCCTCACTTATTTTTTGTCCTCTTGCATTTATTAACGTTTATGAGGAGCATAGAGATGATTCTGAGAGGTATTTCATCTTTTAGGAGGTTGGCAGTCATGAATTTGATGTGTTCTTGTCCGAAGTGGTTGCTTAGATAACCGGAGAAACCGGTATCACTCTGGGACCCTGCCTTCTGAACATACAGTACCCTATATAGTTTGTCCTTGATTTATTGTTGGTGAAGTGTTATTATGCATTCTTGGCTGCAATGGTCAACAATAGATCGTTAGTAGGTTGTCAGAAGATTTGTTTCTGTATAATACAGTGGCCAGGTATTGTTTTGGAAGACTTCAAATCGCAACCAATGCAAAATTAGTGTATTTATATACGCTACCGTATTGCCCCTTTATAAACCTGCCTGTTTCTTCATATAGTATTTCTAATGTTGATATAATAGTTCTGTCAACTTTACTGATTCATTTTCTAATCATGAAGGATAGGTCATTTTCATTTGGCGCAAAGAGTTACTCGTGAGAAATTGGTACTGCGCGTGAAATACGAACGAGTGGAATGATGGAATGTGGAAATAAAAGCATCTGTAAATCTTAGATTTCTTGAGATTTTGGTAATTAGAATAATGTAGTAATTTTTACAGCCACCATGCTTTCTTGGAGTAGCAGTTTTGTTCCTTTGTTCCTTTTATAGATGCCTTGAGTTCGATTCTTACTATTACCGGCATTGACAAATGCAGTTACGAACACTCAAGGGATCTGGGATGACTTTGATCGAGAGTTGTAGCTTTCGTGGAAGTAATGGGCTTGCTAAGGAACATTCAGCCTTGCCGAGAATCAGTGAAATGTGATTCAAGGTTGGGGTGATAGGAGCACTGTTCTAGGTCGTGACTTACGAGACTAGAGTTGGATGACCAGACACGCTGATTCAACCCAGACTTGACATTTATATGCCGTACCTTTTTATGTTTTTTGTTATATATTTCTTCTATTACAAGCTAGAAGGGGAAATCTGTAGAGCTATAGAAGAAATAAAGGTGTACTTGTAACTTGAAATGGGCTTGCTAACTCAATATTTACTTTATACGGACTTATTCAATATAAATGTTGTCTTTTATAAGCAATGTATCCTTTTATACATAATTTAAAAAAAATGAAATGGCGTATGGCTTTTAGTGCCGGGAGTGTCCGAGGACAAGCTCGGCTCACCAAATGTGGTCTTTTGATTTGACGCCCGTAGGCGACCTGCTCGTCGTGATGAGGATGAAATGATGATGACGTCACATACACCCAGCCCCCATGCCAGCGGAATTAACCAATTATGGCTAAAATTCCTGACTCTGGTGTCTTAAATAAATTGTGCCGACGCCGATGGCAGGGTCCGAGCGATTTCCTTTCTTTATGTAGGCCTATACAAAAAATCTCTTAGATATTTCTCCCATCCCTACCCAGATTTGAATGCAAAGTGCCATTCTGCTGCTGAAATGTACCTAAAACTGAAATCATTCGTTCGGAGATAGATGTGAGGGAGGGAAATTATGAGTAGGCCTATGGTATGTCTTTCGATATTTGAGCTGATAAAATTACTGCTGAGCTATCTTAGAATAATAGCAACAATATCTAATGTTATTCTAACGCTTTCATGATTCCCGTACATGGATAGTATTTTCCGCAGTGCCTAACACAGAGCGAGAGGCTTTCATTATTCATTGTAGTTGTAACTCCTGCCGGATCACGTGGCAACACAGTCCACTGCGCTCCCGCTCCTTTGCTCGGCACCACGTGCTGCGAGCTGTCAGAACACACATGTTGTTCTAAAGGACTATCATTTTTCCCCATTTTAAGCCACAAACACATACCATTGACTTCAAGTCTGCTTTTTTATTTTCCTTCCTTCCTCTGTGGTCTAGTATAACATGTTCAGAATTGCTTTCTGACTGCTCTGTTCCTGATATACTAGAAAATCTACAGGTCTGCTTTTCTTCCTATCATTCAAAGTACAATGAGTATGAATTCTGAAGACCCCATATAATCAGCGAAATTGGACCAAATATATTTTTTAAGATTGGAAATGAAATATATTCATTATTTTTTAGCCCATGGCAAAATGGAAGACAATGCTCTTTAAGTGATACCGGTATATTAACATGTTCGCAACGGAGTTCAGTATTACTTTTCCTCTTTCCTTCTGTAAGCGGAATTTTTCCATGTTGTTCAGTTAGATGTTTGAAAGATAGGTCCTTTTAACTGTGCTGACTGCATTTTCAGTGCTTTTCTGCTTTTTTTTTTTTTTTTCATTTACCACCTGTGGAACACAGTGACCCACGGGAAGTCTGGAACATACCACCATTAGTACAGCTGTCGAAGAAAAGTAGCTGGGCAGCTGCGCTAGAGCAGTGAATAACTTCTCCACTTTGGATTCCAGTAAACCTGTAAAGCACTCGCTTAATGATTTGAAGGTTGCGAGTTCAAGCCTTGTTTTCCTTTTCATTTTATTGTTGTTGTTGTTGTTGTTGTTGTCGTCGTCGTCGTCGTCGTCGTCGTCGTCGTTGTCGTTGTCGTTGTCGTTGTTGTTGTTGTTGTTGTTGTTGTTGTTGTTGTTGTTGTTGTTGTTGTTGTTGTTAGCCCAGAGGCTGGTTGGATCCTGAAATAGTACCACCAAAGGCTATGCAGCTATAGGGAAACTGCAAAAACCAATGGTAGAGCCCAAATGAGGCATACGGTACTAGGCAAGATGAGGAGTGAGGTAGTTTGCCATTGCTTTCCTTACTGGACCAGAAGGTGCCACTGCAGCACTACTGATCCTATGAGCAACACCTTTCATAACACTCGGACACTAGTTGTGCCCCAAATGTCATTACTCAGCACCCCCCATACCCCAGCAGCTTCCATGTTGTCACAGCCATGGATGAGACTAGGACTTGGGTGGAAGCTAAACTTTGCTCTAGCCTATGCCAAGAGACGGATTATTATTATTATTATTATTATTATTATTATTATTATTATTATTATTATTATTATTATTATTATGTACGTATGGACCCAATGGATCACGCAAAGCTCTAACGATTCTGTTTTCTGAGTTGCCAAACAGCTCTCATCCTTTCTCCATGGATCCTTTTTCGTTCTTCTGTCCACTTTGCTCCAGTCTTCTTTTTCACTTCGTTCTCTGGTTGCACTTTCCATCCATTAATTTTTTCCTATAAAGGTTTCTGTCCGCGGTGTCATTTGGGTTTATCTGGGCTTTTTCCAGATCCTTCTTCACTTCTAGTACCCATGGAATATTTTTTAGATGTTCTATGTAAGTGAGAATCTTGTGTGTTAGTCTACTTGCCGGCAATCTGGGGACGTGCCCGTAGAATTTTAGACGTCTTTTGCGGATGTCTGCTGCAATGTTGGAATGCTCTTCTGTCTCTTTGCGTGACCTCAGTCTATATCCATCTTCTGTTTTTCGGGGGCCGAGAATTTTCCTCAGGATTCTTCTTTCTTCTTTTAAAATGTTTTCTAGGTCACCCTTCCCGTTTAGTGTAAGGGTCTCGCTGGCATATAAGACTTCGGGCTTTATTACTGTATTATAGTGTCTGATCTTTGCATGGCGGGACAAGCACTTTTTAGTGTATATGTTGTGAACCCTACCGTAGGCTTTCCGAAATTTTTGTAGGCTAATTTTCTGGGCAGCCTTCTCGCCTCCCGTTGGTTCAAGTATTTCTCCCAAGTACTTGAAGTGTGGTACTCGGTTGATTTGCCCATGTGTCGTGTTCAAATTTTGGATGTCAAATTTTGAGCAGAAGAACTTGGTCTTTTCAAAGGAAATTTGTAGGCCAACCTTTCCAGCACATTCGCTAAGGGTTTCAATTTGTTTAACAGCTGTGAATACATCATCTGTAATTATGGCCAGGTCATCTGCAAAAGCGAGGCATGATATCTCAATACCGTCTTTGGGTCGTCCTAGTCGTATGGGGCGCCAGTATCCCATGTCTTTCAATACCTTTTCCCACTCGCGGATGACTTTGTCTAGGACGAGGTTGAAAAGAAGCGGAGATAAGCCGTCACCTTGTCGGACGCCAGTTTTAATCGGGAATGGTTCAGAGATCTCCCCCATGAATTTAACTTTGGAGATAGTGTCAGTGAGTGTTGCCTAGATGAGGTTGAGGGTCTTGGAATCAAGCCCCAGTTCCTCAAGAACAACGAAGAGAAACTGTCGATCAACCGAGTCGTACGCTTTCCTGAAGTCAACAAAAATGCAGATGACCAGTTTGTTCCTCAATGCTTTGTATTTAAGTGTTGTCTTCAAGTTGAATATTTGTTCTGCACACGAGCGACCAGGGCGGAAGCTTGATATTCGCCAATACTTTGTTCAAGTTGTTCTTGCGTTCTCTTCAAAAGGCAAGCTGAAAGAATTTTGTAAGTCACTTGGAGAAGAGAAATGCCCCTGTAATTGTTTACATCAGTCTTATCTCCCCTTTTGTGTAATGGGTGGATGAGGGCGCACTTCCAGTCCTGAGGTAATTCCTCCGATTGCCAGATATCCGTAATGATTTGAGTGAGCTCCTTGAGGGAGTTAGGTCCAAGATTTTTCAGAAGTTCCGCAATGATGCCATCTTCTCCAGAGGTCCTATTGTTTTTAAGTTTGAGGATGTGGCCGCGGATTTCTTCCTCTGTCGGTGGTGGAGATTCTGGGAAAGTGTGGCTTGGGGGTTCTTGAGGGAATCTTGTGAGGGGGCTCTGGACAGTTGAGGAGATCAGCAAAGTAAAGTGCTAATTCTTGACAATTATCCTGATTACTGAGTGCAAGTTTTCCATCTGATCTTTTGAAAGCCAGGTTTTGA
Organism: Anabrus simplex; assembly: GCF_040414725.1. Lineage (NCBI taxonomy): Eukaryota > Metazoa > Arthropoda > Insecta > Orthoptera > Tettigoniidae > Anabrus > Anabrus simplex. The sequence goes on from NC_090265.1 coordinate 671,335,467, forward strand.
GGAGCGTACCCACGGACTTGTCCTCCGAATTCCCTGCAGAAATCTCGTACATTGTAGTTACGAAAGTTGTCTTCAATCGAGTCCAGTTGTTGCTTCAGGTGTTTTCTCTTGACCTGCCTGATGATTTTGGCTACTCGTTTTCTAGTTTCATTGAAATGTGTTTGGTTTTCTGGTGATTTCTTGCTGTTGTATTTCTGGAATGCTTCTTTTCATTCCTTCAAGGCATGTTCACATTCAGAATTCCACCAAGGATGTTTAGTATTCCTTTTCAGGGGAATTTCCTCTCGAGCTTTCTGGATGATTTTGTTGCGGAATTTCTCCCAGGTGCCTGCATGTTCCCTTTCCCACACTTCTTGCAGATTAGTATTTCCAATCTGTGTCGTATCAAACTTCGGTATTTGTGACCTCTTATGATGAATTTTCTTCGGGGTGAATTTTACCTTTATTCTCATTAGGTAGTGATCGAAATCGAAGTTTGCTCCTCGGTGTACCTGTACATCGTGTACCTCTCTCTGCATGGGATGAGAGATGGCAATGTGATCGATTTGAAATTCACCGATCCCTGGAACGGGAGACCTCCAGGTCTTCTGTTTCCGTGGAGATTTTCTCAAAGAAGTTGACATGATTTTAAGATTGTTTTGTTGACACAGTTCAACGAGTCTCAACCCGTTTTTGTTAGTGAATTTGTGAGCAGAGAATTTGCCAACAGTTTTCTGGTGTTCTTTTTCTTTACCAATTTGTGCGTTAAAGTCATCCAGCAAAATTTTTGTATCCTCTTTTGGAATCTTCACCATGATTTTCTGAAGTTTAGCCCAGAATACATCAGTTTTTTGCAGTTCTTTTTTATTGTCCGCGTTAGTGGGTGCATGTACATTCACTATTGTATATTTCTTGTTAGCACACTGGATTCGCATTGTCATGAGCCGGTTACTTATGGGAGTAACTTCTTTTATTGAGTCTACAATACTTTTATGTACCATGAAGGCCATTCCTAGTAAGGGAGTTCCCTTACCAACTCTCCGCTCCGTTTTATTCTTGAAGATACGGTAGTTTCCATAATCAGCTGTTTCCTCATCAGTGAATCTCGTTTCCTGCAGGGCAAGTATCTGAATTTTCTGTTGATCTAGTTCTGTTGCAAGATTGTGCAATTTACCAGGTTGGATTAAGGTATTTACATTGAACATGCCAATGTATGTGACGGTTTTGGATGTTAGTTTGCCAGAGAACTCCGACTTTCTCTGTGTTCGTGATTGCCTGGGTTCCCCAGAATCCGAATACCCAGTAGCCGTCTCATGACGGGTGGATTGGTTACCACCTGGGGTAATGCTGATTTTACTCTCACGAATCATCATAGCTTGTAATCAAAGATTGATCCAGTGTTTCCACTGGGAAATTAGGACCAGGGATTGCTAGTTCCTGGAACATAACTATACAGCCGTACCTACTAGGTAAACAGACGCTGACCACTTCACCGCTCGATCCGAGTCAGACGCGAGGTGGATTTTATTTTTGGTTCTTCCGCCCTCTCAGCCATTGAGACACATGTCCTCTTCTGCCATCGAAGCCGTTGACCACAGTTCTAGTTTCCTCAGTTGATCCGCGAGTGCTTATTTGACTACGTCTTATTCACACTTGTCCTGTATATCTACAGGAGACTTCCCCTATTAGCCATTGGGACGCGCCGTGTCGGGGTTGAGGGCCCCATCCCAGTGTCTCACGCAGGGTTATGCTTAGTTCGTACCCGGGGGAGAGATTGGAGGTTTCGAACCCTCTCCAAAATAAAAGTGAACCCGACAAATTTAAACAGCACATAAGGGTTTTGCAATAGCCTACAATAAATTATAAAAACATGCATTTGCAAAATAAATGATTGGATTTAACCTATAAAATCTGTGCCATCTTGAATTGTTTCTCTATGAATATAGTTAACAAATTTACTGGAAACATAAATTGGAAATTTTAATTTTGGTGAGATATACAGATTGTTTACATTTTTATGTTCTTAATACAGTTTACACCATAATTTTTTTATTTTTACAAGTTGCTTTACGTCGCACCGATACAGATGGGTCTTACGGCATAGATGGAACAGGAAAGGGCTAGGACTGGGAAGGAAGCATCCATGGCCTTAATTAAGGTGTGAAAATGTGAAACCTTGGAAAACCATCTTCAGGGCTGCTGACAGTGGAGTTCAAATCCACAATCTCCTGAATACTGTATACTGGCCGCACTTAAGCGACTGCAGTTATCAAGATAAAAATTTCATTGTTCCGTATTGAAAGTATTAACGTTAAAAATTAAATAATTGAAAGAGGTTGAACCTCTTTCAATTATTTAATTTTTAATGCAGTTATCAAGCTTGGTGTGCACTATAAAAATCAATTTCAATAGAGATATAGAAATATTTTCATGTTATCAAGCCACTAGAAGAATGTGAAACAAATATATCAAACCTCTAAATATTTTTAATACAGTGAAATGTATTATTACCTCCATTTTTAAACAAATCTTTGTGTCGCACTGCACGCACGTGTTAAAGTGTGTTCTGCCCACCAGACTGCTATGAATTTACCTTTCTACTTCACCCGTTGAGTTGTAACAGGTACTGCTCTAAAACTATTTAAAACTTTTCTTTCTGTAAAATCTATTTGAAAGTGAAAAATATTTGTTACTATATCTATAGTTTTTGTTTTTGGAGGTCATCCCCCCAGTACAAATCATCCTAATCTCTGAAAAAATTCCTGGAAATGCACTTGTAGATGCACAGCTGAAGCAGTTACTGAACTAGGGTGTTCAAGAAGTAATTCATTATCTGGTTCTCGTGAAACAACAGTAAAGCACTTACTTAATGATTCAAAGGTTGCAAGTTCGAGCCTTATTGAAGTTATCATTTTTATTTTTATCATTGTTTAGCAACATAAATAATAAAAATGTTAGTTTTGGAACAACTCAGCTGCATAATATTAGTGTTAGATTTTCTTCTTCTTATGTTATTACATTATACTATAATGAAATAATATTATTCCCATTATTGCCACTGGCATGACCAATAGTAAAGCCGTACACTATGACACCTCCTGGAGATATATAACAACAACTAAATTCCTCACTAAATCTGCTGAGAAGGCAGAGAGATACAAATTGATATAAAAGTATCCATCAGTGGTGTATAGTACGCAAACCTTTTCTTGAACCCTGAGCTCCATAGTGCTGAATGGGAACTTGGGATCAAGAAAAGGTTTGCGTACTATACATGATGTTGTGAACATGTTAATATATGTTTGTACTGTCAACTTGGAATAGCCTAGTGTTTTTAATGTAATAATGGTGTCTTATCTGATAAATTTATTTTAATATCTGTAACACTTATTTTGTTTCTTAAATATAATTTGTCTTGTTGAAAATGTGTGTCTGTTAATTCTATTATATGTTTGTTCCATGTTTTACACTCTAGTCCTACCTTTCTGTTAATCCTAGACTAGACACTTACTATCAATATACACAAAGAAGAAGGAGAAAAAAAATTACAAGTTAAGATTCTAATTTTGGTGAGGTTAAAAATACAAGAGAAATGTCAAGAAACTTCAGTAAGTCAATATAATGTAATGTAAGTCTAACGTTTGTTGCTGTAGTGGAAAATTATTCTTTCAGCTTACCATTCTTAAAGCATTTAAGTAATTTTCTTGAAGGATGACACTCATTTTGAAGATTCTATAAAATCATGTTTCAAAAGTAGTGTATTATTGTGAAAAATTGTAGTGCCTAGTATACTCTTGTTGGTCTCCAATTCAGCTAGCCTATATGCTTTATTTATTTACACCTGTGAGAAAAAAAGCCTGTTCCTTCAGTGCCTTCAAGGATACATTCAGTTGACTTGTACTATCAAGTTACAGATTATTTATGGAAAGAGATATCTGAAACAAATGTTTCATCAGGTAAGGATCATCAGAAAGTGGCCTCCTGTTGTAGGAATGAAGTAACTATTTGTCTTTAATCATCATCGTCATAATCATTTCTTTGCTCCAGCAACCTTGGTGTGGTGGTATATGATCCTTCACCAGTTTGTTCTGTCCATCCACAGATGTTTTTGATATATGCAATGCCAGTTTATATCTCTAATTTCAAGGTCCTTGAAAATCTGCTTTTCCCAGACATTACAATGTCTTTCTCTTAATCTCTTCCTAGAAACACTGTGGTCGAAGTATGCTTGAGGAGTGTTGTGGGGATCCATTCTTTTTATGTAACAATACCATTGCTGCAATCTCTTCAGTTCTAGGGTCTCGAGCAAGCTTTTTTCCAATCCAAGCTGTAGTTGGGTATCCACATTCTCTATTTTATCCATTTTTGTTTTTTGTAGACAAGAACAGAGGAACTTAATTTCTGTTGCCTAAAGACTTGTTGATCCAGTAAGTGTTGCTGCTTCCAGACTATATGTCAATGTAGGAGCCAGATATATTTTGTACAAGCTGATCTTGGAAACGAATGGAAATGTTTCATCCCAAAGTATTTGACGTACAGCATGATAGAATTTCGAAGCTTTCTGTATTCTGTTGCTAATCTCTTGATGTATGGTATTGTCTGAGGACAGGACACTACCTAAGAACTGGAAGTTGTCTACAGTTTGTATCCTCCTCATCTTCAATTCTTAGGTGAACAGTTGAGGAGTATCTACTCATCACCAAGCCAACTGTCTTGGTTTTGATGATTTTAAGACCTAAGGCTGTAAAAGCTTCATGCCAAAGATCTATTCTAGCTTGTATTATGCGCACACATTTTAGTGATAGATTTTTGTTCTGGGTTGAGGAATAAGGAGGGAGCACTGCCGGTTCCGGTAATACTGCCAACTGAATGGAAATGAAATCTGAACTGAATTGATAATATGATCGATCGATATGAATTTTCTAAATCTTTATTATCTTAAGCCTACAAATATGTCACACATACATTCTATAACATTTTATAACATTTCTCGATGCGAATTTTGCTCCTAGCATGATTTGTATAGTTTGGCTTTGCTGTGTAAACAACAACAGTATGAGTACGTAAAGTGTACGCCAGATGTTGCACAGCGATGCATAAGCGATTCTTAGTTTGTGTTTCAAAGGTTGCCAGTACGAATCTCGAAGATAACCGAGGTCGACCGATTCAGCACTAGGGTGTCCATCTATCACTAAAAGGTGCACGTACAATACTTCTACTTCCATTTCACCCCATACCATTACATCATCAGCAAATACCCGGAAATTAGTTGTTGGGTCCTTTCTTTTAACCACTTTTAAAACTTCATCCATTATGATTATGAAGAGGAGTGGTGAAATAAAACATCCTTGCTGGACTCCACTCTTTACCTTTAATGCTTCTGGAAATTGCTCTGGAAATTGACCTGTAAATGCTCTGATTATTGAATACTGGATTTTTTTTTAAAATCGCTTATTAAGTAAGAAACTTCAATTTATTTGTTTTGCAATGCTAATTAATTTGAAATGGCTAGAGGATACATTGACAATTTACAGTAATTATAAATTAATGCATCCATAATATTTTACCAAATTACAGACATTTTTTAGCTTCTTAACTGTGGAGAAAGATTTTTTTCAACAATGCAATCTAATTGACTACCCAAATGTAGTTGGTAATCATTATAATATTCAAAAAGAAAAAAAATTCTGAAGTTACTTTACTAGTGATTTCTCTGAATCTTATTTCTCTTGCCTTAATCAACATTTTTTTTTTTTTGGTATTGTTTCATTTCAAGTCGTGCATTTTGTCTTACATCAATGTTAACTCTTTTTACAGGTGACGAAATGAATCCAATTGCTGAGTGGCACACATATGTCCTACCTAAATCAATTAAAAAAAGCATTCTTCGGTTGTTTCCATGCAATGGTTGTGGAAAAACATACCGCTTGGTAGGTTCCCTCAGAAGACACCAGCGATATGAGTGTGGAAAACCTGGGCAGTTTAAATGTCCATATTGTGATTATAAAGCCAAGCAAAAATCAAATTTAGTAAGCCACATGATATGTGTTCACAAGTCAAACACCATAAATAATGATATATGATGATAGTGAATAAAGATATTTTTGTGTACCATTACAAGCTTTAAAAATAGTAATGCATAATAATTATAAATTAATCTGTACTTGGAATGAGAGGGTTATTGTTAATACAGATTTCTTGAACTGGTTTTTTCTTTCAACTTATAAAATTAATTTTCAAACAATATATTTGCATACAAAATCTGATTATAATGTAATACTGTATATTCCTTCATATATATGTTAGGGGTGTTATTATGAATCACTTAAGTTACATGTTTTTGGATTGTTTCTATGCAATGGCTGTGGTAAAACACTTAAAAATAACTTCTAAACCTGGGCTTGAATGGGATTGTCTTATTTTTTTTTTCTTTGGTCAGTCAGATGTAGCTTTTCAAGTATTCAGTATTCCAGCACTCCTGTATGTAAAAAATGTAAAATAAAGTCTTATATTTGGTTTGAATTTCTGCCCTATTTCTATTATGTAATATGATTGTATTTACCTTCTCTTTGTTTATAGGTTTAGATATGTACATACATGATAGTTAGTGAAGTTTCTTGAAATATTTTCTCTCCTAAGCAGATACACATTTCCTAACTCCACTTACTGATCATCTTCATAACTGGGGGATTACAAAAAACAAAAAGTGATTGTGTGGAGTGTTCAGTATTAGCAAGCAGTTTCTCATTCGAAAGCCGTTTTTCTCCCAAATTTCATTGAGATTTCTTTAGATTCCTCATTCCACTACTGGTTGTCAGATGAAACAAAGGGTTGAAGTCTGAATATATATTTTAGTCTAGACTGTTAACTATGCCATATGCTACGCATTATGGAAACCTAGTTTGCTTAAAGCTGTGTTTCTAGATTTGAGATTATGGACAGGCTGAGTAGCTGTGAGCTTGCATTTGGGAGATCATCGGTTCAAACCCCACCATCAGCAACCCTGAAAATAGTTTTCCATGGTTACCCATTTTCTCACCAGGCAAATGCTGAGGCTGTACGTTAATTAATACGTTAACTGTCAAATATTTTTCCTGTATTTCAAACTGTGTCCTAGATTTCTTAAATCTTCTAGTAATAGGAAAAATAACCTTAAGTGCACACTTTGAATTATTATAATCTATCATGAGCACCAAATGGGCATCAATCCTTAAGTTTCCTGCACAGCAAGAGGAAGCCATAAAAACAGAGTACTTCTGGATATAACCTATAGACTATAAGAAACAGAATAATATCCTGGAATTACTGTTTGTGTATATATTAACATGGTTTACACATGTTTGTTTTAAATGGAGATGTGAAGAAACATTGTAAAACCTATGTTTTTCAACAATTAACACTCCACAATTAATATGTTTTAAATATTTAAACACTTATTTCATGTAGAGACTTGAACAAGTTCTTCACAACAATACAATTAACTGAGCAGCATTGATTACTTGTTTGTTTGACTCATTGAGAATATGATGTAAGCAGTAATGAAATATTGGTCAGTCTATGAATGTAATACTTTCTACCTCCTATAAACCTGTCTCTCTTTCTGATTTTGTTTTTATTTTAAATTTCTTTTCCACTAATTTGTTCAGAGAGGATGATTACCTCATTGTACTTCCTCTTAGAACAAAAATCACCACCTCTGTGATTTATTTGGTGTTCTTCTTATCTTACATCTTCCACATCGAGAACGGGCATTCTCAAGAATGACCTTTTTATTTAGTCTGGTCACCAGCCTCCAGGTTGAAATTTGGAGGTAGAAACAAGCTCTCCCAGGCTAAAAATAAATAGGTCTGTAGAAACTGGAATTCTTAATATTCAAACAGTCAAGAATAAGTGTAGATTAATTAACCAAAGAGGATAAGGAGCCTTTGTTCTTTAATGTTCCTTTCCTGTATTTATATGCTAAGACATTAAGCTATGAAAACTGCTGATTAAATCGGAGTGATGACTATAAGCATTCCTGTAGCTATCTTGGTCTGGATCCTTGGCTGAATGGTCATTACTGGACTTTGAGTCAAAGGGCCCTGGGTTAAGTTCCTTCTCAGGCCGAGGATTCTAATTGTGTATGGTTAATTTCTGCGGCTCAAATCCTGTGTGTTTGTGTTACACTTCTCTTTTTGTATACACACAGCACGAATGGTGTGTATGTCCCTCAATATAAGGTTGATGTGAGGAAGGGAATCTGGCTGTAAAACTGGGCCCAATCAACTTCAAGTGGTGACTGCAAAAATTGGGGAAAAGTCCTGGAAGAAGAAGAATATTTCTATAGATATCTTGAGATAATATTTTTATGATTTCAAAGATGGTTCTCATCCAAAATTTGTGGCTTACTAGCGTATTGATTTCACTTATTGTATGTAATTGACATAAAAATGTTATTGAGTGTTGAAAGGAGTTCATCACTACAACAGTGTTAAAGAGGAAACAATTTTTCATTTACAGTCCAAGTAATATTACTAAAACAAATGCAGTGGAATGAATGCTTAGTAGATGATTACATCTTACATTTATGCCAAGTTCTGGATGTTTTAGTTTCAGTGATTTAAGGCCAAATTATCATAAGATTATTATTTTGAGGAATTCATTTGGGAACAATGGAAGTATTATCAATCTTAATTTAAGTGTTTATTGGAAGGTGGAAATTTTACTTGTTGTTTAAAATATGAGAATCCAAAGACAGTTTGTTTTAGCAGTCCAATTGTGCTTGTGTGATGAACTAAAGAATAAGAATAAAGCTGATAAAAGGACTCTAACTGAAGGTAACTGAGCCATGTACACTGCAGTTTATACATCTGTTTTAATTCTCCTATGAAAGAAATATTGTTCTTTAGAACAGATTAGAATTGGTGTACAGAGATATCACATATTGGGAAGGAAATGGCATTACATTGCATGAAGATGTCCTCGTTCTTTTAGGTTTTCATATTTGTCCTCGTCTCTCCGTCCCATTATTCCTTCTATCGGCACTAACATATCATTGAATTTATCCTTTGTATGTGTTCCTATCCTGTCTCCTAGAATTCTGCCTTGATGTATGTTTGTACTGTACCTTATAACCAAGCGAGTTGGCCGTGTGGTTAGGGTCGTGCAGCTTTGAGCTTGCATTCGGCAGATGATGTGTTCGAACTCCACTGTCAGCAGTCCTGAAGATGGTTTTCCATGATTTTCCATTTTCACATCATGAAAGTACTGGGGCTGTACTTTAATTAAGGCCACAGCTGCTTCCTTCCCACTCCTAGTACTTTCCTATCCCATCATTGCAATAAGAACTATCTGTGTTGGTGCAACGTAAAGCAAATTGCAGTGCTGTAAATTTTAAATCATGTTCTACCTTAGTTATTGCATAGGAGATTCAAATTGGTACAATAAATGGTATTGCAATGAACATGAGTCAGTAACTTTCAGCTAGGGCCTTTTTATCTAGTTTACTTTTATGTACCTATTGTAACCTCCATGGTCATAATTTTGTTTTTTCTACCTGAAAATAATGGCTTTGTAGCTTTATTCTTCCAGTCTTCTCGTGAATTTATTGTGCCATTGAAGTAAATTTTTAGAGAAGGTAAGAGTATAAAACAATAATATGTTTTCCTGTTTGAAATATACATCCTAGTTGCTTTCCTATTTTGCTTACCATAATCAATAATATTCTTCTTTTGAATGTATTTTGCTTCAAAATATCACAGTATAAAAATATCTCTTAGTTATAATCATGTACTCTTATGGTTCTTTCCTTTTGCATTATACTCCTGTTTCACTGAGATTTCTCCTATAAACTCTCTCAACTCGGTCATCCACTCTGCACTTACAGAAGCACTCAAGTTTGCACAGTAGATATAACATAGTCGTAAGAGTATGGCTCATTTCACTCAAATCATACTAGAATATTTTGTGATGACTGGTTGAATAATGCAGTTGTTAGGTGTTCACCTTCAAAAGTGTGTAAATGGGAGAGTCTCATATTGATTTACTGGCATATTACAGAAAGAGAATGATGAACTTGCTTTAATTCCCATAAAATCATATATTTTACAGAATCCTGTTTTCTGGGCAAAACTCTGGCATATCTCTAAATTTACAGCAACTGAAGGAGTGTTAAATATAATTTAAAAGGAAACATAATTTATAGTTTAGGAATATTTCAGAACAAGTTAATGAAAAGTTAGCCTTGTGTATCTGTAAAGTTATGACGTGATATGAGTTTGCCTCAGAATATTCCTTTGTCATCATATCCCCATTTGAAAACAGTAATAATAATAAAGTTATTGGCTTTATGTCCCACTAACTACTTTTACAGTTTTTGGAGACGCCAAGGTTCTGGAATTTAGTCTCGCAGGAATTCTTTAGGGTGCCAATAAATTTTCCGACACAAGGCTGTTGTATTTGAGCACTCTGAATACCACCGGACTGAGCCAGAATCAAACTTGCTGAGTTAGGGTCAGAATGCCAGCGCCTCAACTGTCTGAGCCACTCAGCCCAGCTGAAAAGAGTAATAAAACTGTGAGAACTAAAGTATAGTTCTTGAAATTTTTCCAAGATAGTGTTTAGAATGTCCCATTTATGAGCTGATATCCCTCAACTATGTGCTCCAACAGAACTCAGTTATTTCAACAGTTAGTGAGAATCTTGTACTGTCTCCTGGTTATGTTAAAACTCTAGTTCCACGAAAGCAGTTCACGTAAATGTAAATTACACAACAGAAAATTAAAGGAAAACTAAACAATCTGTTAATAAGCTTGTCAGACTATCCCTTAATAATAATAATAATAATAATAATAATACAATAATAATAATAATAATAATAATAATAATAATAATAATAATAAAAACTACAAATATAGTTCTACGAGAGCCGTTCATGTAAACATAGCCTAAATTACAAAATGAAAATTAAAGAAAAACTAACCAACCCATTACAAAAGTTAGACTGTCCCACAATAAATTAATAAAATAAATAAATTATTGATAGTAAAAAATAAAATAATAAAAAATAAAATATGAAAGCCATTCACGTAAACATAAAATACATACTCATTAAGAAACCCTTGCTTAGTTTACATGAAGAATTAAAATACGAGAAATAATAATAGTAATAACAACAACAGGAATAAAATAATAAACATGTCAGTGACGTGTCAGGAGAGGGGCATGACGTGTCAGGGGAAGGGACGGGATTTAACAAAAGTAGGTCATCGGACTACAGCTTGGATCCACACCAATGACACAGCAACCATTATCCAAACACTTCGCAGTTAATGTTGGGAGTGGAGGCAAAGCAGGACATTATTAAGAAAAGTTCTAGAATTTAAGTTCCTAAATATTAAACAGAGATAAACATAAATATTATTTCTAAGTATTTGAATATGACTTGATAAAAACTGATGATGTTCTTTTAAGAATGAAATATGTTATTCTTTGTTTTACAGTGTGTATTTTTATCCCTTGTTTAATAATGTTTTTTACAGGTATGTTGTAGTATAATATATATATTTAACTTGTGTTTTCGACAGACTGAAGAGCTTTTAAGTTACACTTAACTGAGTTTACACTGAAAAATATGGTTTCCTTCTTAACAAAATTAATAAATAAATAAATCTCTAGCATCTGTCTAGAGAAGCCTCCATGGCTCAGATGGCAGTGCACCGGCCTCTCACCACTGGGTTCCGTGGTTCAAATCCCGGTCACTTCATGTGAGATCTGTGCTAGACAAAGCAGAGGCAGGACAGGTTTTCTCCGGATACTCTGGTTTTTCCTGTCATCTTTCATTCCACCAACACTCTTCAATATCATTTCATTCCATCTATCATTCATTAATCATGTCCCCATGGTTTTGGCAGCCGGCACAATTCCCATCCTCGCTTCTAGATGGGGGCTTTATTCATTCTATTCCTGACCCGGTCGAATGACTGGAAACAGGCTGTGGATTTTCATTTTCATCTGTCTGGAGTTAGAAGTGTTTGACTGTTATACAGTAACATAGTTGCCATACCCTTCTACAAACTGAGATTATCACCAGCTCAGCTTTTTTTCTAAGCATTCTTAATTGAAGAACAACTTGCTCATTAGTTACTATAATATTTATCACTGGATAAAATTATCTGCACTTACTTCATCTGCTATGTTGGTCAGTGTTTCCATGGCAAACTTTCCTCACTGTCAAGATCTGAATGGTCAACATTTAACATGCTTTAACACTTTTGACTAGGAGTCAGATGTATACTCACTGGGCTACCTAAGGTGCTGTAGCATTGCATCCCAAGGAAATGTTTAGCCTATATTTTTTAGAATTTTAAAAATGTATTTTGCTACAGCTTCAGCTATTATTCTTACAGGGTTTGGAACAGAGCTACAGTTTGTATGGACTGAATGTGCTGCTGATACCCAGCAGACTGTTGAGTTCTATCCTTGCAATGGGTGTAACAAGGTGTACCGCCTGTCAAGCTCATTAAGAAGACATCAGCGTTATGAGTGTGGTAAAGCTGCTCAGTTCAAATGTCCTTATTGCAACTACAGAGCTAAACAGAAGACCAATATGGTTATCCACGTACGAGCCAAGCATAAGGTTTTGACTTGAAGAAATATCATTTAAAATATATTTTTCTAATGCTTTAATTACTTTATTATGGAATATTAAAAGTTTGTTGGGAAAGAATGATAAAATTGTTGTTTTTTCTGGTGTGATATATTCATTGTTGATACAAGTAATTGAAAGGAACAAACATGTACAAATCAGGTGATACAGTATGTTGTCATTGTGCCAAGAAAAACTGGTATGTGATATATTTCAGCTTTGAACGCTGACTAGAAACGTTCTGTCATCTAAGGTTTAGTATTGCATGAATTACATCAACGAATTTTTGTTCTAAGTGATACACGTGCTGCAGGTCAGTATTTCTCCGACAACACTGTCACATAATGGTATTTCGAGGCACAATGATGATATAGAAAGATAGGAACATTAAAAGAAACACCCAACAGGAAAAGCACATTGACTGGTCGGTATAGAAAGAGGGAAAAACAGAAAACAGATCTCCAGTCTTGATGTGAGAAGTGTAGGAAAAGAAGCCAGGTAAATACTCCCTCACTTGAAGACTAAAGATCTGTTAAGATGGACCTTCAATGAGTGTTCAAGCCCATCCTCCTGATGAAGCTGGGAAGGAGAAACAAGCTCATTGGGGGCTGATAGGAAATACCGAAAAATACTCACACATTTTTTTTTAAATTGAGGCACGAAATTGGGGTGTGGGTTTTATTTGCGTCAATGTTGGCATTTTTTTTTTCAAAATCAGCCTTCCTAATGTTAGGGTGCGGGGATTATTTGCGTAAATACCCGTATTTACGCGAATAATACCCCCACATTTTTAAAAAAATTCTGAGGCACGAAATTGGGGTGTGGGTTTTATTTGCGTCAATGTTGGCATTTTTTTTTTTCAAAATCAGCCTTCCTAATGTTAGGGTGCGGGGATTATTTGCGTAAATACCCGTATTTACGCGAATAATACCCCCACATTTTAAAAAAAAATCTGAGGCACGAAATTAGGGTGCGGGTTTTATTTGCGTCAATGTTGGCTTTTTTTTTTTCCAAAATCAGCCTTCCTATAGTTAGGGTGTGGGGATTATTCATGTAAATACGGTAGATGTAGAAGAACTGGGATTGATGAAGCGAGAATCAATCTATTTGAAGACGGCAGTGTATGAAGACGAGGAGATTGTTCTTGTCCTTTTTTGTTTTCTTTCTATTTCTCAGTCTTCCCACACTGACCTGTCATTGTGTTTTTCCTATTATCTGTCCCTTTTGATGTTCCTGTCCTTGATAATTTAGTGGTGATACTCATTCACATTATTGGTTAGAGGAAATTGACACCATTAGAATTATTTATAAATTGTTAAAGCTTGGATTTCTGTGACATGCTATGATTATCCTATAGTCCCTTTTTATAAACTGAAGTAAAACTAAACAAATTTGTGGCTTTTGTGAACATGATGACAGAGTTTTTGTTGGCCATGTAAATGCATATTTTACGGTATTTTAAGTCATATTTGTTCCAAAAATGGTAGAAAAGTAAATTTTTTATTACATAATTGTTTTACCTGTTCTCAAAGTAACATTCACGTTTTATGACAAAAATACCAAGCAATTTTGTTTGTGTTTGCTTATTTATTTTCTTCCTGTGAAATTTTGTACTGTAGTTAAATAAAATTTGAAGGTTTGCATGCAGAAAGTTGTCAAAATACATCCAGAATTTTAGGACATAGAAATCCAAGCCCTAGTAGTAATTATACTTAATTTGATGATAATAATAATGTTATTGGCTTTACATCCCCTTACTTATTTTTTTACGGTTTTTGGAGATGCCGAGGTGCCAGAATTTTAGTCTCGCAGGAGTTCTTTTATGTGCCAGTAAATCTACCGCCACCACGTATTTGAGCACCTTCAAATACCACCGGTCTGAGCCAGGATCAAACCTGCAATGTTGGGGTCAGGAGGCCAGCGCCATCTGAGCCACTCTGCCCGGCTATTTAATTTGAATTATTGAAACAATTTATTTGACATTTAAACATAAATGATTCAATGATTAAAAGTAAAAAATCAGACACTCAAACTGTTTACTGACAGCTCCATTAAAACTTCTCAGACTTACCTGACTAAAACTAAAATTAATATTTAAAATCAGGTTTACCAACTTAGTTATATTTGCTATTTCTTATCAACATGGTTTATAAACATATGTAAAATTTTACAGCATGGAATTTTGTAATATTAAAGTTAAATGAAAATAATCAAGCTGGAGTATTAGACATGTTTAATTAATTATTTTCTCTTAAATTCACAAATTTTATCAGCAGAAAAATAAACATTGATATTCTTCTGCATCAAGGACATTTCTATGCATTCCTGTTTGTTTGTTTGTTTGTTTGTTTGTTTGTTTGTTTGTTTGTTTGTTTGTTTGTTTGTTTGTTTGTTTGTTTGTTTGTTTGATGCCTCCCTTTAATTCATAGCTGTTATTTATTGATGTTCCATGTACTCTGTATGTGCTGATATGAGAATACACCTAGAAGTTTGCTAGAAACATTGTACTGTATTTGATACTGGATGGACTTAAACTATGTGAAAGCATATATAGCATACAATAGTAAGATCAGGCAAAAATTAAACAATATTTAATAAAGGCCATTTATAATACCATAGGTATATATCTGCTCACAATTACTGCAGAATCTGGTTTTTAACATTTACTAACTTATTTATTGTATTATTAAATATTGCTTGGATTAAACTATTCAAGCTCTTAAGATTTTTCCGATCATAAAATTACCAGCGTTTTTCCCCAGTGTGGCAGTGGGCTCATCAGTTGGATTGCTGCACCTTTCTAAGACTCTGGTGGCTAGTGCATTGTTGAGACATCACTGCAAGCTTCCTTTGTAGGATATTGCAATGATGGAGCACTAGGCGAGGTGTGTACCTCCACTTGTATAAATGCCAGCCTGCCTTTGGCTTTTATATCAAAAATGAATTTCCCAGAATAAAATCATAATTTAATTTCATGGGGTGCAAGTATTAAACTATTCAAGCTCTTCACGATTGAAAAAACCTAAATAGTTTAATACTTAGCAAAGCAAAGTCACCTCCGTACAGGCCATGAAGGCCCTGGGAGTGGTGGAAGATAAAGGCTTCCACTATTCGTAACCTCGGCACTTGATGGGGTAGAGTGGTCAGCTCTACGCCCGACCGCCTTTGCCCCCAGGAATTAACCTGATACTTCTGTTTGGTGTAGGCTGAATGAACCTCAGGGCCATATGCACCTCCGGAAGTGGAAATCTCATTTCTTAAATTTTACGACTTCCTGACGGAGATTCGAACCCACGTCCTTCCGGGTGAACCGAGTACGCCTTTACCGCCTCGGCCAGGCAGCCCCTAGTTTAATACTTGCAATCATTGAAATTAAATTTTTTAATTTTTTATATTGATTGGATTGTAAAGAGAAATTAAAATTGAGAGAATTCCACTTTTCAGTACATATATTATTTTGTCTTATCAAGGAAATTTTTTTTGGTCACAAATACATGTTTCGTCCCTTATTTACGGGACATCTTCAGCTTGAGAAGATAAATTACGTATACAATAACATTTAACATATTTAAAATACAATTGATTACATTTTAAAGATTTCTAAACACTGTGTATCACTGTTATTGTCTTCTTTGTGTAGTTTACTACAATGTCCTCCTGATAATGTTTATCTGTCTTATGTATTTGTTTCCTTAAATGAATGATTTTTTATTAAAGTTATGTAAAAATCTGCATTAAGCTGTGTAAATGTATTTGATTTTAACAGTAAATGGGTTGTAGACCTTTCTGGAGAAACTCCTCTTGATTGTAATTATAGTACAATGTGGATGTAGAATCTCGAGTTCGCCAGTATGGTTTGATGTTAATTTATTTTTAGAAGTTCCCCCGCTGATCCCTTTATAACGTATCTCATCTTGTGTTGCTGGTGATTGACTCAACCACACCAGCAGACTCAAAATTCTACATCCAATCGAGAGGACCGAGTGAGTTGACCGAAGAGCACACAGCTGTGAGCTTGCATTTGGGAGGTAGAGGATTTGAACCCCACTGTCGGCAGCCCTGAAGATGGTTTTCTGTGGTTTCCCATTTTAACACTGGGCAAATGCTGGTTGCCATGGCTGCTTCCTTCCCACTCATAGCCCTTTCCTATCCCATCGTCACCATAAGACCTATCTGTGTTGGTGCGGCATAAAAAAAAAAAAAGAAGTGAGTTTTCCCAGCTAGGTTAAAATTAAATACATTTAGACAGCTTAATGAAGATTTTTATATAACTTTAATCATAAATCATTAACTTAAGAAAATAATAAGACAGAAAAAACATTATCAGAAGGACATAGTACTTAACTACACGAAGAAGACAATAACAAAATACACAGTGTTAGAACTTTTTAAAATGTTATCAATTTTATATGTCTATGTCTATATTTTATATGTCTAACTAATGTCATTTAATATCTAAATTTGTCTTCTCAAGCTGAAAATGTCCCGTAAATAAGGGACAAAATATGTACTTGTGACCAAATAAATGTTTGCTTGATAAGACAATATAACGTATGTATTGAAATGTGGAGTTCTCTCAATTTTAATTGGATATCATTAATACGGATATTCAGCAATGAAATTTAATGAGCAGTTCAATTAATTTTTCGAGTGTCTTGATTGTTAGTAAGATTTGAAAATTCTATTTTTTGTTTCTTTTTATATATCTTGATCCACTTAATCACATGACAAAAATTATTGGTACCAGTTATTCCAGAGAATGCTAATGATAATGATTCTGTATATTTATTGCAGCATTTATTTATAAAAAGTGACCTATTGCATAGTTTTCTTAATGGATAATTTCTGTTGTAATGTGAGGAAAATAGTTTCACTGACATTTCTCCAGCTGAACAGGAAATAGCAGTAACTTGTTTATTTATGTCTTAAAATAGTTTGAAAATAATGTGCACAACTGTACATAATTCCCTTAAAATAGATTTGTTGTTCAAAGTAAAAATGTGCTGTGTTACACCGTTATTTTACCTTCCTTATTATTTTAGATAGTGCCTTACCAACTATGATATATCGTTGACATTTTAGACTAAGCCCTCTACTGAAATTCAGAAACAAGAACTTTTTTTTTTTTTTTTTTTTTAACAGAAGGTTCACATTGTTGCATCTGTTCATGGAATTAAGGTATGAATATATACTGAAAGTTGCTTTATATACTTGACATGTCCCATTGCAGATATGTGTATTTTGCTTTAATTTCGTGACAGTGTTGGACAAATTTTGCTTGAATTTTAAAATAAAATTATTATGTGTGGAGAGGTACTTGCTTACATGTACTGACTAAAAGCATTTGTTGAACCCAAGCTGAGAAAAGAAAAAACAGAGAACAAGAGTATGTTTTAAAGATGCAGTATACATAAAGCAGAGTAGAAAGGCAAAAGTAAAATAAGTATTTTCATTAGCCACAGATTTTCCTACTGTGTTTATCTGTTTCATATCCTTGCGTATAAAGATGTTCTTTCTGCCTTATTTTCCCTTTTGCAAACTGAAGTGTGTGCCTGTGTTCTGTCTTTGTTTGATTATCGAAGAACAACATTGAGACCAGCACAAACATCATAGCCACAGGTTTCACTAAGTACTGTATGTGGAGGGTTGTTAATGATCTCTAGTGATGATTTCAAGTCTCTGAAACCTTTCTGCCACCATTGGTGATGCTCTATTGGTCCACCATACAGCCCAGCTATAACTCTACACTGCCCTTTCCACTGTAGGAGCCTCTGGAAAAATACAGTCATGTTCAGATTATGCCACTCCATTTAAGAGGCTTTCCAAAGTCCATCTACAGTATAAGATCATCTGCTTCTCTTTGCCCTTTTAAGGAGTCCAGATGCTCAGAAATCCATGGGAAATGTATCTGGTGATTTGACTGGAATGTAATTGGTGGGTTGAAGCAGAGGTGTGTTTGGATGCCTTATCCTGACGCACCCAAATGTTGTTTACAGCATCAAATCTAGGATCTTGGAATAATAACGCATTAGTTTGTAATAGTTAGAATTGACATCCACATTTTTTTTTGCTAGGGGATTTACGTCGCACTGACACAGATAGGTCTTACGGCGATGATGGGATAGGAAAGGCCTAGGAGTTGGAAGGAAGCGGCTGTGGCCTTAATTAAGGTACAGCCCCAGCATTTGCCTGGTGGAAAATGGGAAACCACGAAAAACCATCTTCAGGGCTGCCGATTGTGGGATTCGAACCTACTATCTCCTGGATGCAAGCTCACAGCTGCACATCCACATTTTTAGCTACTCAGTGAACATCTAACTTGCCATTACATTACTGTAAGAAATCACCATAAATCTTTTGGAGAAAGTTTCTCTGTATTTGCAATACAATGTTTGTTAATTTACTCCCATCTCTGTTGGATGAAAATTGCTTGGAGTTAATGCAGTCATTAAGGCAGATGTATGCTTCATCTAGTGTGAGAATGTACTTACATTGATCACTTGCAAGATACCGTTTATAGAGCTTCCTATAGCGTGTATGCTTGGCCCTTGTAGCACTTTTCTTAATGATGGTCTCAGTTAATTATGGTGTTGATAGTATATACAGATGTGCCTAACTTATTTGCAATAGATTTCTGTGTAGTTGGATATATAAATATTTTTTAAAAAGGCCTTAAACTTCTTCCAGGGCAGCATGTAGATTTGCCTACCTTTTCCCCTTTGAAGTTAGTCCTCTCCGGGCTATACCAATACTAATTTGCATCAGAAAAGGCAGTAATATACCCTTCCGAATACAGCGAGATTTTCTTGTGTATCCACATCGCAAGACACTTTCATACTTGATGCTTCATTCAACACTACTACGATGTGATTGCCAGGCAAATGAATTTATATGTAGTATGCTTTTGTTATCATCCTTTAAATTCTTCATGAGATTGCTAACAATGTTGTTGACCATAGTATTCCAAGTTCCTAAACTGAAACAAATTTTTCTATTCTTTTTTTCTTCTTCTTCATCATCATCATTTCCTGTTTCCAATCTTCTGGGTTGGGTTGTGAATCAACAACCCCCACCCTCCCCAGTCATCTATCTCTTCACCACTCCCTTCTGTTCTCCAACATTTCTTCTACTTTTACTCCTCTCTTCTCCATACTCTCCTTCACTGTATCAATTCCACCCCTTTCTGGGCCTTTCCCATTGTCTTCATCCTATTATTTTCTCTGTAAATATTTGCTTTGGGACTTTGCATCTTCCATTCTCATCATGTGTCCATACCATTTCTGTTTACAGGTCTCTATGCTGTTTTGCAGGTTTGATTTCTACATTTCTGATCTTATCTCTTCATGTCTTCCCAATTATTCTTCTAAGGAACTTCATCTCGATGCTTGGATTCTGTTTTCATCACATTTTGTTGTTGTCCATGTGCCTGTCGTGTATGTCAAAATTGATGTGTGATACGTGGAGTACAGAAATTTCTTGCATTACTCTGGGACTTCCTGGTGCCACACCATACCTCTGACACTCTGGTAAAACCTGTTGGCTTGCTGAATTCTCTTTCCAATTTTTTTCAAATCATTATTATCATAACTGTTTTATGTATATTGCATTGGATTGGGAACAGTCTCTGATTATATCACTCTGTACCGCATAGCACTTGTTCCATATTAAGAGGTAAGGGCTTCACTGTTAGTTGAATTTAGATCAAATGATGAAATTCTATTGGCATGGCTATTTACAGACTTCTGAAATGAAAAAGTGACATTAAATTTTCTAAGACTCACCACAAATTTCTTGTTTCTAGTGGCTTACATCTTTGACAGACTGAGTTTCTGCTCAGTGTTGTATATGAATCATAATATATTTCATTTATAAGGAAAATCAAACATTTTTTTCTCTATGAGATGACGTAGATTGTGATTGTGATTAACTTTGTTTCAAACATATGTGGGTAAGAAGATTAGTCAGTTTCTGTCAAAAAAAGTATTTACTTGATGACCAGGAAACAAATGATGTCAATTTAACTTATAAAATATTTTTATTACATTTTCTTTTTTGAAATTCTAGTGTGCAGTGATTTATTGCACGGAAGTAGGTTGTACTGAAAAAGGCAGTCTTTGCCTTGTTACCTGTAACAGTTACAAGCAGTTTTTCTCTTATCCTATCCTAACTACCTGACACCCCTCCCCCCCTTCTCCCTCTATCTCTCTCTCTGTAACTGTTTTGCATTTTCATACTGTGGAATTATATCAGGCACAAAGTGTCCTTATATGTAATACTGTAAGGAACACAAAATTGCGAGAGTTTGGTACAGTTTACGGCCTTGAGAAATGGTTTATTCTTCAGATCATAATCCTAGGGCCTTTTTAAAAATAAAATTCTTCCTGTTAAATAAATAAGAATTGTGTATAATATTGTGAACAAATTTCCATAACTGATACCAGTTCAAAAATATATATTAATAATACTCAATTTCAGGTTTTTAAATATTGAACGAATTAAAGCTTCTTCTAGTTTTCAATCCAATGGCTAGGCGGTGGCCTTGAGACAGCTGAGTAGGAGACAGAACCATGTGATTAGGATGCTCTGTTCCCTTGTAGCTTCCAGTGTATTCAGACAAGTTGGCTTTCGTTTACATTACCTATGATGAGTACTGTTACACGAAGAAGGCCAGCAAAATGCAACCATATTTTTTGTAATGAATCTGAGCATAGGAATTCATGCACACACACACAAAGAAAAAAAGAGACCATATGCGCATGCACACACATGCAACACACGTGCACACATACACATACACTCATTGAAGGTTATTGCAGTACACAGGAATATTGTTACAGAATGACACAACAACCTTGGCTATTTTACTGACTTTATTAAAATTCAAGTCTTAACAAACTTTCTCACTTCATTGGAATATGTGTAGACATTCTCAATAAATTGAGACTATTACCCCAATAAGCCACTAGTTATAACTTAAACCCATCTGGTTTATTTTTATGCAGATTATGTTGTGTCAACAAGCCAAGCATAAGTATGCAAAGAAAGCTAACTTTCAATACACACCTACAAGGAACCTACTTGAGTGTGAGATCTAAGTGCATTCAAAGCATTAGTACTAACGATGGGGACAGCAAAATATTAGCTGCTAGTGATTCACCATATAAATAAGAGAATGATAGAAATTGAATGTATGAGAAGTCCAGAGAGCAACCTCTGGTGCACTTCTTGCAATGGACATTATAGATGTTTGCAAAATATTCAAAATAAACATTCAACTTGCATCATGAGTAGCAAAAGAAAAATCGCAAACATGCCAGTAAAAACATCATCACTGTATACAGCTCAGCATGTCACGCAGAATTCTGAATTGGAGCAACAGTTTTATCCACTGTAATGACATCAAATTTAATCATTTATATCTTTGTTTCTCTGTCAAGTGTGTTTAAGGTACTTTATTACCAACAAACTATTTCTTCGATTGAATACAGAATGACTACATATCTTCTGTCATCAAGAGAGCACATCAAGTGAAAAATTGTTAGGAATGAGTGCTTTTATGCTGTTTCTGTGTTGCCAATTTTCCATTCACAGTAGAACTTTTTTACAATCACAATCTTTAATATGAGTATTTTTTTTACAAACGTTTTCCTTCAGTGTTATGTTTCAAGATTTTAAATATTTTTTGTCATTTTAACTAGTTTTCTGTCATTGTAATTTATTCTCATACCATAAAAAGGCCAAATGAAGGCCAAAACATGTACTGTTTTTTGACACCAGCTTTTAAAGATTAATGAGACTCTATTTGTATTGACTAAGGTGAGCCCCCTGTTTTAAGCAAAATCAAAGGTGAATTCATTGCGAGTTGTAAAGTGCTCGGGATGATCAGCAAGCTATCCACTCTTACAGAATGCATAGATAATCATATTGGTATACTGTGGTGATGTGGCCCGTAACTGGTGGTGATAATTTAATATTGCCAGTCTCATGGTCTGCGTATAAAATTTATACTGTTTTAGAGCAATCTGTCCATCTGGAGTCACTGAACAAAAACTTCTGGATTTTTTTTTTACATGCCTACACATGCCTATTACATGCCTTTGCTGGCAAGACCTAGTGTTTATACTGCACTATGTCTTCTGGTGTGGGCTAGAACAAATTTGTTACTTTCATTCACCTGTCTAAGTCTCATCTTTAGCTTTGACAATATGAAAGTGACTGAGGTTTGAGTCATCAAGACAGCACATCAAGTGAAAAATTGTTAGGAATGAGTGCTTTTATGCTGTTTCTGTGTTACCAATTTTCCATTCACAGTAGAACTTTTTCACAATCACAATCTTTAATATGAGTATTTTTTTTACAAATGTTTTCCTTATGCAGCCTGTCCCTGTTATGAATGGTGTGAAAATATTGCTCATAGTGTCTGTGGGTGCAGCCATTTCAGTGAACTTGGCAGATTGATATGTAATAGCAACTTCTGGCTCAGTGAGGAAAGCAACAGGAAACTACCTTACTCCTCATTTCCCTAGTACACCTCTTCAGTGACACCTGGGCTACCCATGGTGGATGACGGCTGATGGTGGAGCTGTTGAGGTCCAAACCAGTCTCCAGGCTGAGCACTCAACAACAATAACAACTGTTTTAGATCAATGTGTCCATCTAGAACCACTGAACAAAAACTTCTGGATGTTTGTTTTTTATATGCCTACACACCATCTGCAGCTGTATCATGAAGTATAGTCATTTCCATAATAAACTGCTTGAGAGACAGTTTGACCTTGCTGGTGCAAACTTTTTTGACAACTGTAGTGCGTCACTTTTCATTTGTTGCTCGTATAACAAGTTGAAGGTTTGTTTTGAACATTCTGTGAATGTCTGTGATGTCCATTTTGTGAAGTGTACCAAATACATTCCACAGAAGGTTGTTCTCTACTTCTCCCAAACATTAATTTTTTGTCATTCTCCTAGGCATATGGCTAGTCATTAACAGCTAATACAGAGTCTCTCTTATAAACCCAGACCAAGTGCACGGTGTTTGTACCCTGCACTACAGCAGCTGCCTCAGCCCAACTTACAATGCACACAGTTGCCCTGCTTTAAGTATGTATATAATCTTATGTGAAATCTTATCTTATAAAAGATGCTGGAAGTGTCATCCTTCATAACGAGGGACTCCATAAACACCATTAGGATTTTCTGCACACCAATAGTGAGAGTTATGACTGTTCACATGACCATTAAGACAAAACCAGGCCTCATCTGAAAAGAACACAAGCTGTGTGTCATATAAACGATCGTCCAATGATGCAAGATACCACTCACAACATCTCACTCTTGTAACTGGTTCAGCAGGTTTTACACAATGGGCTCATGTAAACCTGCATGGTTTGATGTGTAACAGTCTTGTAGCTCTGTGTGCAAAAGAAACCGGAACCCCTACTTGTGCTAATTTTGTGAGTGATTTATTCGCTGACTCTTTTTTAAATATATTTTTTATATATTTCTTTTTTAAGAATGAAGCCATATTTTTCAGTGTAACAAAAACTTTTCAGTCTGTCAAACACACAGCAAAATACTATTTAAATAGTGTGTATTTTTACAGGTATGTTTGTAGTGTTATAATTTATATTGTAATTGCTGTGTGTTTGACAGACTGAAAAGTTTTTGTTACATTTTACATTATTCAGTGACTGTTCAAGATTCGCAGCAATGTCATCTAGCTTTTCCTCTGTTAAAACTGTTCGTGTGCATGCATGTTATTTTATTGAGCACTGAGCCAATAGTTTCAAATTTATTTACAGTTACATGAATCTGTACTCATAAAGGTGATACTTCACCAGGAAATTGCTGAACAAATGCATCGTGTACCCGTCAAGCCGACTCGTACTTAAAATAACTTTTATGCATGAAAATACGGTGTTGCATTGTTAACTGTCTCACCATGTTAACAGCTAAGATTCAAAGTGGCTATTGATGCATGTTCCTTGCAAGGTCAAGAACTATGCACGCGCCTCCCATACAGCTGCTTAGGTCTCAGAGAGTTGAAACGCTGCTGGACGGTCTGGGTTTATAAGAGAGACCCTGTATTTGTTCTCACCATTCTTAGTACTGACACTTTCAAATGGTCCTAACTAGACATTGTACTTGCGACCTTGCACTGAAGTAGGTTCTGAAAAATTCTCACAGCCATAATGGTGTCCAAGTTTGAAAGTGTAGTATATTTAGTTTTCCAGTTGGTTGATATTTAATTTTTCTACCAGAGCCTCATAGTGTTATTAAAGAAACAGGAAGTTTAAAGCAAAATACTGTATGTCAAAATGTATTACTTCTTCTTCAGCTGATGCAATGGGAAAGTGTGAGAACTGGTTGAAAAATGCAACTTCAAGCAGAGCAGATCATCCGAAACAGTTTGTATGCACCGCTTGTGGCAAGAGTTATCTACGACAGTGTTCTCTCCGGCGGCATCAACAGTATGAATGTGGCAAGCCTCCTCAGTTCAAGTGTTCTTTCTGTGAGTACAGAGCCAAACAAAAGACTAATGTAGTTATGCATATGAAGCACATTCATAGATAATGAATTCTTAAGACTCATCTTTCATGATACAAATAGGGGCACTTAATGTTATTGTTTTTATGTCTCAGAGACTGCTTTTATGGTTTTCAGGAGCACCTAATGTATTCAGTCTCATTTCTTGGATACTTACTTGTATACTTGTTATTGTGAATGAAAAATATAGTGTTGTGAAATTTGATGGGTTGTATTTTTGTAAATAATCAAAATGTATTTTGAATAAACAATGTTCTGTTGTACTGATTATTAAAATAATAGAAAACACTGTTCATCATTGGTAATGTTTATTTTATTTGATTGAATTGAATTTACAATTTACTCATTGGCATAGTTCGTGTGAGATTTTAATTCATCAATCTTTCCTGAGAAGCCAGAGCTCTTCCTTCTTCATTCCTTATTAATGCATTTCTTGGCTGTAAATTTAAACATCATTCAAAGTAATAGAAAGGACCAAACAAGTGACAAATCATGTCGTTTATAGACCACCAAAAGGGCTTTGTAATAGATCCGACAATCAGATTTGAGACAATGAGGAAAATAAAATACATATTAATCAACCATCTCGTTCTACCAACAGGAATACCAGCTGGATGATATTGAAGTTGTAGGATTAATGGTTGGCACTAGAGGAACCATTCCTCTCTTTTTTTGTGCAGTTTTGCAAATCATTTAACCTCAGTCAGGCATTAATAAAAGAAATTGCAGTGATTGCCTTGAAATATTCCATCCAAATCCTGAAGAATCATATTTTCCAAACTGTTTAATCCTAACCAACTCACAATTACCTTTAGTATTCATCTTGTCGTTTTTGTATAATTTGTCCTCAAAGGCAGTGACCAGTTGGGGAAAGTCAAAATATATATATTTAAAAAATTAGGAACACATAACAGGATAAACACAATGACAGGCCAACATTGGAAAAGGGAGCAACAGAAAGATGAAATTAGGACAAACATGGAAACACAAAAGACAAGGACACACTCCACATCTTCAAGTAAATGGACTCTCTCCTCCTCAATTTCAGATCTTCTATGTTCATTTCTTCTCAGTCGTAAATGAACTCATTTCTGTTTCTCGAAATTTGAGGAGGGAAGGCACCAACACTCACTTAGGGACCATTTTGACAGATCTTCAATCTTTATGTGGGAAGTGTAGAATATGAATACAGCCAAACAGAAACAGGAAAATGGAAGAGACAGAAAGATAAAGAGGAATACAGGTGATATAAGTCTAGGAACACATGTATACATCTTTATCTTTCTGTCTCTTCCCTTTTCCTGTTTCTATCTGGCTTTATTCATATTCTACACTTCCCACATATTGAAGATCTGTCAAAGTTGCCTCTCACTGAGTGTTGTAGGCTGCCCTCCTAATAAAGCCAGGAAGCAGAAAAGAGCTCATCAGTGGCTAAGAAAAAATTAATGTAGAAGAATGCGTATTCATGAGGAGAGAGCCTGACTACTCGATGTAGATGTACAGTGAGTTTCTCTCATCGGTTGGCCGGCAGGTGCGCCCAGCTTATCTGTCTCCGTTGACTCATCACTCACAGCTCCGCGGCTTAGCAACAAGGACAGCACTTCACTCACTTTATCCGTGCACGACATGAGATAACAAAATTAAGGAAATTAGTGAATTAGTTACCTTGTATTGTTTTAATTTTAATGTTTTTGTAGCCCACCATGCTGAGCTCTTCAAAACCCTGGCTTCTTGTCCAAATTGTCCTAGGGATTTTGTAAGCATTTTTAATCTTTCCGCTATTTCATTTTTGTACTCATTAAACACACATTTTTTGACACTGTTTCTTATCAAGTAAAGAAGTTCCTCTCAATTTGTTTATGAGTTTCCACGCGGTGTCTCTATATGGAGGGTGTACACCTGGAAATTGTGTTACAAATTGCCTGACGACTTCCCTGCAAGACTCTTTTTTCACATAATTATCATATATAAATACCTTTTTCTCCATCGTGTACACATGTGGATGCATTATGAAAATTATACCCCATAGTAACAACTTGAGAACAGTTGGAGCGACAAATCAACACTTAATACACGTTCTAAACACGGACCTGAACTGCAAAGTACAGGCATTCCCCTGCTGTCGCTGCGCTGCATAAGAGGAAGTGATGAGTCAACAGGAGGCAGATAAGATGGGCGTGCGTGCCGGCCAACCGATGAGAGAAACTCGCTGTAGAAAGTTTCCTTGTCCTATGTTTCCATGTTTGTCCTTTCCTCTTTCTGTTGCTCCCTCTAATGATGCTGAAGTGTCATGTTTATTCTGTTATATGTTCCTGTTCATATACCTATAAATGACTTGAAACATCACTTAGTTACTATTATCTCAAAGCACATAAATATAAAATCAAAGTGAAGTACAGTAGTTATCCAAACAAGCAGACCAGTGAATCACTCAGTACTTTAGCACCAAGTGAGTGGCCACCCAGTTATGTTTGTGTTGCTGTAAGCTTCCATTGGGAAGTGGTGGGTTTGAATCCCGTTGCAGCCTTGATGATGGTTTCCTGTGATTTCCCATTTTCTCATGAGGAAAATGCTGGGGCTGTACCTTAACTAAGGCCACAGCTGCTACCTTTCCCATCCTTACATCGCCGAAAATTTTTGATGTGTTAATGCGAAAACTTCTGCCACACCACATCATGGCACCTCTCTAGGCTACTGCACACTACTGCTATTGTTAAGAGCAGACTCATGCTTAATCAGTTTTGGGTCTTTCATCACTCATTTGAAGATAAGAAGAGAAAATGTTGATCCTTATTTTTCTTTCATATACATAGTGCAAAAAAGTACATACGTCTTTCATTTCAAAATATATTTGATACTGATGCTCTTTGAAAATTATATTTACTGTACAATAGTTTGTTTGTTATTTTAAGGAAAATAGATTTGGAAATTTCAAAATGTAAACAGAAGTTCTTGCCATCTAATCCTGTGGAACTGAAGATTGATAGAGCTGAATAAGAAATGAAATAGTGCTAGTAACATCTGTTGCCCAGGCTAAAGATGATCTGTTCTGCCATCTTGTTTTATTGTACAGTTTTGAAAGTAAGACCAAATCAGATGATGCTAAGGCAGGGCAAATGGTAAGATTTTCAGTTTGCATGCATTGATATTATATAGTCTTCTTGGAAGAAAGTAATTTGAGTGTTTGTTCAAATCTACAGACAAGCAGTTATGATGAGTTACACAAGGAACTATGCAAAAGCATAATATCTAAATGTTTCTTGTCCAATTGACTTCTTTGACAAGGCTTATCATGATATATACTGTATCTTATGAAATAATTGATACTGTTACCAGTAACAATTTTTATGAAGTTATCTTCCACAACGTGTTTCAGTGCTTATACTCTATCATCAGGTGGTGATATTCAATTGTTGTTCTATTTGATACACAATTGTTTTCATTCATTGTGACAGAGTGCTCTGTGTGACTCCACTGTCTGCACTTTATTTGATCTTGAACCTTATCAGGAAAAAAAAATTTTAAAAAAAATATATGTTATGGTACGGTACTACATCAAATATTGACATGTATGTTCATGCTCATATATACAGTTCAAATATTGCATTCAAAAGGATGTTTTGCAGCTATACTTTGTTTGGGATATGAACATCCATGTCAACTTCTGAATTAGAAACATTCCTGAATTTTCTGTTTTTCTTTCTGTCAGTACTTCTCAGTTCTGTATAATTATGTTATAATCAGGTTTCAAAGAACCAGTATTAAAAAAAAAAAAATTAAATTTGTTGAACTATTACTTTTATATTGTTGATAACTACTTCTGGTGAATTTGTGCACTAGATATCCTTATGACTTAATAATCAACTTCATGTGCATACTTTGATGAGATGTGAGAATATTGCTCATAACCAGGAATGATGGTTTTTTGCAATATCAATATTGTATGAAATGATTACAGAGGCTTTTACTTTGGTATTTTCAGTTTTCATGATCTGTAAGCCACGTTTTAATGTGTTTTGAAAAAGTTCATATGCAAAATTCGTATGAAAGTGCTATATAAATGAATTTGCAAATAAAACTTTTTTTATTCTTCTTCTGGAAACTTAAATGGAGGATTTTGTACCCTCTTGGATTGCCTAAAAATTGCTGTCTGCAATTAATCTCAAATATTCAGAGTTTTCCCAAGTACCTCTGCAATGTTTTTGGAGTCCTACCAAGATTGCAGATGTTGAAAGATATTTCAGTAAATACAATGAAATTGTAAGTGATAGAACATGAATGGTGGAACAAAATATTCAGGTAAGTTTTATGATGTTCTTCAACAGTATTGCTGAAGTATTAACATGACTTCAGTTTTAATTTTGTGTATGAATGTCCAACCCTTGTTTTGTTTCCCCGGGGTCAGATATGAAGTGAGATGAATCTTCATAGCTAGTTTTTATGACTGGATGCCCTTCCTGATGTCAACCTCGTGAGAGGAGTTAATGAGATGAATTAATTTTTTGTACTTTATTTTATTATTCTGATTGTGCACCAATATTTATTCTATATTATGTTTTATCCTATATCAATTCATAACAAATGTATCATTTTATTATACCTATCGCATTTTTATTTTACTATTAGTTCTGTGCAAATGCAATTTTAATACTGCATTAATATTATGAAATTATATTAGGATATCTATTTATCAGAATTAATTCAAATTCTATGCTTTTCTTCAAAATGCTACAAAATGTTAAATTACAAATACATATGTGATAAAGAATGATAAATCATTGATTTCAGAATGTTAAAAATCACCACTATTCCTCATAGCATTAAAGAGAGTGGGACTGATAACAGAATCATCAGTTAAACTTCTTTACTGGTACTTGTGTATAAATGGTTTATCTACATATTTTATAAAGTAAAGACTTTGTTTGTTGAATTTGTGTTCTTTTAATCACTTTTGCGCATAATCCCTTATTCATTTTGATGTAAAGAATTGTTCCTTTCTTGGTTAGTGTGAGTAGTGACTATGGATATTAAAACCAACATGAACATATGAGCTGTGTTCCTCTATACCACACTGACCTTGTATTCAACATGTACTCTGTGATCTAGACAATAATATTCACCAAACTTAGAGTATAGCAGTTACACAATACATTTGTAATACAGTGGTAATTTATTTCTGCATACGGTATGTGTTTTTATTCATTGCTTTTCCTCATTTTGTAGTAACAATAGATTAACATACTTATAGACATATCTTTGTGGTATATGATTCCTGTTGTTTGAGAAATTCAGCTCAGACATTTTTATGCAAGGATGTTTATTTTTTAATGCGGAAATAGCTCGGGTCATTTGTACATTCCGTTCAGGTTCTATATTATGAATAGTAGGGCAGTTTCTCCTAAAGTTTCCAAACAAGATTGCGCTGAAAAGATGAATGGCCTTGGGTTTCCATTCTATACAAGTCTCACATTTTGTTCCACTGTGTATTGAATTGAAGATTGTTATTTAGAAGGTATGATACAATAATAATAATGATGATGATGTTATCTGCTTTACGTCCCACTAACTACTTTTTTACAGTTTTTGGAGACGCCGAGGTGCCGGAATTTTGTCTTGCAGGAGTTCTTTTTCGTACCAGTATATCTACCGACACAAGGCTGACGTATTTGAGTACCTTCAAGGTATGCTCTAAAGAGTTTAACATAGACTGCCAAGGAAATCACAATATTTTGTTTGTATCTTATTAGGTGCTTGAAGCATAGCTTCGAAGAGGAAGTTCTTGATATGTGTCTATTTTGTCAAAGTGATTGTATGATCATGAAGAAAATGGGGAAAATTCTGATTAAAGACCACATTGTTTACACTCTCATGTTATTTTATTTGTGTATTCTGTACTACTCACATCGATTATTTCATTTTTGCTTTCTCTGCTAGCCCTGTAGTTTAATACTTAATGATAAGTCTTCCCTTTTATTTAATGTGAACTTTTTGGAAAGTTGTTCAAATATAGTATGATACCTAGTAAACTGACTTGTTATTTTGTTTTGGTGTTCAAGGAGAAGTTTTGAAATTACTCATTGTTTTGCTTTTTAAATACATTTTACTTTAAGAATAAATATATGAATTTCGACCCTGTATATTAAGTACTCTAACTTTCCTTCACAATTTCTCATTTAAATCTCCAACAAGGACAATTTTAATAGAACTACCAGAAATCCAACTGAGTGGAGTGTCTGTGTGTGTGAACGCACTATGGAGCTAAGCTGAGCATTCAGGAGATGTGTGGGTTTGAATCCTACCATTGGCTGTCCTGAGAATGGGTTTTTTTTGGTTTCCCATTTTCACTTCTAGGCAAATGCCAGACAGTTCCTATTCACATGCCAAAGCCAATTCCTTCCAGCTCCTTACCCAGTTTCATCGCCATCATTCATTTCATCTTCATTAGGTCCTTAACTGAGGTTGGTACCAGGAAGGGCATCTGGCCATAAAAGCATACCATATAAATTCATCTCACCTCAACCTGAGCCCATATGAAGTAACCAGAAATCCAAAATTTTATCAGTTAAGATTTTACAGTAAATATTTTTCTATATACAGTAGAACCCTGTTTAACCGAACTTCGCTTAACCGGAATGTGGCTTAACCAAAATGCTGTAGCAAAAGTGTATTTCAATATTTTGTTTTTACCCGTTACCCTCTCATTCTTAGCCGTCGATATTAGTAATTCTCTTGCTATATGTGCTGAGAGCTACTAGGCAAACCCTATTTTTAAATTATGACTTACACCAGAATGCATGTATAGCATAAACGGAACAGTTTCTTACCCTCTAGTTCATTCCATGATACATTTTTTCTTGAACAAGCAGGAATTATCATTATTATTATTATTATTATTATTATTATTATTATTATTATTATTATTATGGAGCCTCTGTGGCTCAAACGGCAGCGTGTCAGCCTCTCACCACTGGATACCGTGGTTCAAATCCCGGTCACTCCATGTGAGATTTGTGCTGGACAAAGCGGAGTCAGGACAGGTTTTTCTCTAGGTACTCCGGTTTTCCCTGTCATCTTTCATTCCAGCAACAATCTCCATTCTCATTTCATAGCATCTATCACTCATTACTAAATCACTTTGGGAGTGACGACCCCATCGTACTAATAGCCTATATATGATTCATTCATTACATCCCTGACCCGGTCAATGACCGGAAAACAGGTTGTAGGTTTTTCATTTTCATTATTATAATTATTATTACTGTGTTATTTGTCATAAAGATTATGCAGACAATTCCGACCTTGACAATAGCAGTTCTGAGAATCGAGTTACATTAGATGATGGATTTAATGCATTGGTGGTAAGACTGATTCTGAATTTTTATTAAAATACAGTACCACACACTTTAATTACAGTACCAGTACTGTAATAAAATTACTGTATACAGTATTCAGTTCAGCAGTAAGAGGAAAAAAAAATTTCATTATTTCAGATTGCTTTGTGCTTTGTTGAACAAAGCAATGAACCTACACCAGCTGATGTATTGTTGATTAAATGGTGGCATGACATAGCTGCACGACAGCACTGCACCAAGAAAATTCAGAAGAAAATCACTGATTTTATACAAGGAGTGACATTATGTAAACATTTTAATGTTAATATACAGTATGTACCTTTGCTTAACAGAGTTTATGCATTTTTATTTTGACATTTAACTTCTGAAAATATTTACCACGTGTTATCCGAAAAAACGTGTCAACCAAAGTGGCTCCGCCCCCTTTATTTCTGATAAACGTGGTTCTACTGTAATCATTTACCTTCCAGATGGCATAGTTTAGATGCCATTTTCTTGCAAGTCTTAGACTGAATGGAATTGTACTTTCAGAGATGTCATCAGCTTTGAGCTCTTTGTTTTGATTTTGTCAGAATAAATATATCTATATATTATATAACTGAAAATTATATATCTCCAAATAACTGTGAGTATACTTTTTGTTCAAGTGAAATGTTACAAATTTCAAGTAACAAAAATGAATAAGCAAGTGGTATAACAAATTTAGTTATGTATGCTTGTGATATTCCTCCACCAGACAATTAGAATTTTTTTTAAATTCATCTATTGAAATTGCTTTCCATGTCCTCTTGTATCCTACCTGAAGTTTCCTCCCTACTCCGCTTTCTTAAGCCTTTCTGTCTGTTTATGGCTACGTCATCGTCATCATCATCTTGCATAGCTTCCAGCACTTGGCCGGGTCTGTATAGAACATACGCTTCTCCATCACCATTTGTCATCCTACTATCTCTCTGTCATCACTTTAGTCCAGTCCTCCCCTATTTTCTTCACCCACTCCTCCACTTCTTCCAGCCATCTGTCTCTTGGTCTCCTGCATCCTGCTTCTATCTCATGCATCTTAGATCTTCCTGAGTTTCCTTTCCTTCTCCTTTCTCTTCAAGTGTCCATGCCATCTAAACATTGATTCTTCTATCTTATCCTGCAGTTGTTATATTTGACTAGTTCTCTCTCATTTCCTACCTTATCCATTTTTGTTACTTTTATCGTACTTCTCAAAAATTTCATCTCATTGGCCTGGATCCTGCTTTTCTCCCTTCTTCTTATTACCCAAGTTTCGTAAGCATATATTAATAGTAGGATACAGTATATTTGGTATATCACTCTTTTGCTGTTTTTGAGGACTTCTTTATTCCATACTCCTGGTATTTTAAGGTGCCTCGTATCGGTAAATTTACTGGCATGTAAAAGAACTTCTGCAGGACTAAATTCTGGCATCTCAGTGTCTCTGAAAACCGTAAACATAGTAGGATATAAAGCCAAAAATTTTGTTGTTATTATTGTTATTATTATTATTATTATTATTATTATTATTATTATTATTTCCACACTGAGTTTCTAACATTTTCGAGTAATGTTTCTGCATGTCTTCCCCCCCCACCCACTTTTTTTTTTTTTTTTTTTCATTTTCCTTTATTAAGCTACCTGTACCAAGTTACTTGAAGCTGTCCACATTCCTCAGTTGTTTTCCACCAATCATTACTCGAGTTGTTGGCCTATCCTTCTCCCTGGTTGTGAGCACTGTCTCACTCTTTTTTAAATACTAAATTCCATGCCATATCCTTGTACTGTTATATCCCATGCATGCAACTGCTGCTGAACTTCCTACTTCCTATTTCCTCCCACCATCAAATCGTATATAAAAAATATAAAAAAGCTATTTGTTCGTGGTGTCGACCCCTAAAGATCTTTTGCCACGTCAAACCGTATACAAACACCATAGCTTTCATCTTTTCTTCCCCAAGTGAGAGTGCACATCCTTGTTTCAAACCATTCTTTTCTTCTTTTACTTCTTCTCTTGCTTTCACACAACTCACACTCCCTTGATACATCTCCTGTACCTCCATATAGTTTGTTTCCCAACTCCTTTGTTTTCCTGGGCCTTCCATATCTGGCTTCTGCTTAACACTATCATATGCCTATTTAATATCCAGGAAGGCATCAGTACATCTTTTCCATATTCATAATGCTGTTCTTGTTGCTTTCTTATGACAACGATTAGATCTACTGTGGACCTTCTTGGCCTGAAGATTTATGGCTACATCATCATCATTTTCCAGCTCCATTTCCCTGGGTGTAGTGTACAAGCGTTTGCCACTTCTTCCTGTCAAAGTATAGTTTCTGTTTCTCTATGTCCTCCCACTTGGCATTCCTCTTGCTGACCTCTGATTTCACTGTTTCTATCCATCTATTATGCCTTTGCTGGCAGGATGTAGTGTTTACAGTGCACTTTGTCTTCTGGCATGGGCTAGAATAAATTTGTTACTTTCATTGACCTGTCTTAATCTCATCCTTGGCTTTGACAATATGAAAGTGACTGAGGTATGAGCGATGCTATTAATACCATTCCTTATGCAGCCAGTCCCTGTTATGAATGGTATGAAAATATTGCTCATAGGGTCGGTTGTTGCGTGCATTTCAGTGGGCTTGGCAGACTGATATGTCATAGCAACTTCTGGCTCAGTGGGGAAAGCAACGGGAAACTACCTAACTCCTCATTTCCCTAGTACGTCTCTTCAGAGATGCCTAGGCCATCTATGACAGCTGTTGGCTTAGCTGTGGAGGATCAAACCAGACTTTGGGCTGAACACCCAACATCCATCTATTCCTTGGCCTTCCAAATGGCCTCTTCCCTTACACTTCTCTGTCAAAGTAATTCCTTGCTGTTCTCGTTTCATCCATCCTCATAACATGTCTAAACCATTGTAGCCTGAATTTTCCTAAAAGCTCGGTAACAGGTATTTTGATGCCAGCCTCCTTCTTCTTTGCTTCGTTTCTAATCTTGTCCTTCCTGGTTTTGTGGTTCTTTGTTCTGGTGAATTTCATTTCTTCTGACTGGATTTTACTATTTGCCTTGTTATGCAGGGTACATGTCATGTTTCGAGTCCATATGTGAGAATTGGAATGAAGTAGGTATAAAACATGGTCAGTTTTGCTTTCTGGGGCATTTTATCATCCCAGAGTAGATTTCTCACTTGAAAGTAAAATTGTAACCGCGGGTTTCGGCAATTACGGGTTACTATAAATATAATAATAATACAAGAAATAGTAAATAACATGATAATTAAGATAATAATACTTGTAGTGAATACGATAATACTTAATAATATGACAAAGGAAGTAGAAATATGACGCAGTGGCGGAGAATTCATATAAACCCAAATACAGGGAACACTTACAGGCCTAAAAATGACAACTAAGACAGGATGTGGAACGTATGACGTTATGGGGGAGAAAAGACTTGCAAGAAACACCCTCTAGCTCAACTATATTAAAAATGACAAGAAAGTTTTACAAATTCAGTTCCACGACACGGAAACAAGACATACTTAAGTAACTTAACATAAAATTTGATTTAACAATGAAGGTGATGCTACATTAAAGGTATAGTTTAAAGCGAAAATATTTAATGGATGAAAGACTTGAAACTACGGCAATTGGAACCTAGGGTAAACTCGGACACATCAAATTAAACTTTTAAAATGACATTAAGCGAAGAAATAATGAAACACAAAAGGAATTAAACTAAATGAAACGAAATCAGAAAACATTGAGAATAACATTGCAAAAACACTGAAATAACACTTACTTCGGAAAGGCAGGAGTTCCCGAGGGTAGACCTCGAGCGCGAACGCTCGCTAGGGCGGTCGGATGGAAATGACGCCGAGCACATGCATCATTTTTCCCAAGCCGGTAGGAAGACCGGATATGGCCCGATTACAATCAACCAATAAGATCAAACTTACCCTAGATTCCTGGACCTTTTTGCCAATAGGAAATCTTGTGACCATATATGGTCATTTTAACATCGTTAGCAATTGCACAAGTTCTGGAACATTACGATTACAACACCAAAATTTCATCATAGGAAACCACACGTGTGGTACAGGTACAGGATGCTCCAAAATAAATCACCTTACAAATTTTACATCAGATTATATAAAAACTACATTTAAAAAAAAACACTTCAAAACACTTTTGCATGTTGAAATGTTCATACAGTTCAATGTTTCTTGATGTTTCCATAAAATTCCAGTAGAGTCCAGAGTTGCAAAAAAAAAATTAAAATTTACATTTCCAAACACACTGTAGTTCCAATTCTCCGTCCCACCAACCGGTGACATTCTCCTCCTCCCAAAGTCGAGCTCTGCTCGACAAAAAAAAAATTTACCCAAAATAACAAAATTTAAATGAACTTAAAAATGGGAGGCTTAATGGAGATTTGAAGATTCTTTCAACGCCACAAATTGCACCACACCACAATTTCTTATCATCGTTCTCTTCAGGAACGTCCATACAAGCAAAAACCAGTAGAGCGTTGGTATCGCTGTCAAACGAAGTCGCTGACCGCGGCCGTTGCCAACGTCTCCATCCCTATTGCAGTCCAGCCATTGCTCACATATAGCCTCAGCACAGCCCACCCAACTTAGTGAACAGGTCCATAACTGGCGAAGGTAGGTGGCACAGCAGAGACTACTGCCACCATTAAACACCTTTCCATTCCACCATCAGACATTAGTGGCCAATAGGTGCGTTGCAGACTCCAAATAGATATCCCAGGTCGAAAAGTCAGTGGCATAGCAGTAACTGGAACATAAACAAACGCAGCAGAAACTTGGAACTGAAGAAATTTAGGCGACTGGCCTGAACTATTGCTGACGTTAAGAGGAGCCTAGAGTTTCGAGGGTGGGTTTTTTGTGTTTTTTCATTAACAATTACAAGCCTCCTTAGGGAGATTCCCTCTCATGTTTCTGGGAAACCCCAGCCCTCCTGGCAAGTGCTATTTCAGAATTTCAAAATTTAGGAAAATTAAAAAACTAAAAGAAAATTTGCCAGAGTTTACCCTAGTGCCAAAACATTATAAAATCCCTAACTAATCATCAATAAACTTCTAAACTTACCCCAACAGACATTACATTAAATGATATCTAATATGATTATAAATAACCCTTCCCATTACAACTAAAGTAACTTAACTAAATTATTAACTACAAAACCCGAAAAATTGTGCGCGCCAATCAATTAAAATATGCTTACAACTAATTCCATATAACTACCAAATCAAGTTACCGTGTGCATTCTTAATCACCCAACATTAAGGAACAGAACGAGACAAATAAAAGGAAGATTTAGAATGTTACAAGGGAACTCAAACCAAGAAACAAATACTAACTTACGTTGGCTTGCAACCACCTTCAATGAATTGAGGATAGTAAGTCACCATTTATTTACCATGTCATGTACTTATGAAATTTTTACATAGATAAACTCACATTACGTATTACGTGTCACACCAGTCAAATTAAGGCGCAATAAAGCCAGGAATACCAAATGAAAATCATATTACTTTATCAACAGGAACTCAAAAATGAAAAACCAAAGCGATGCAAGAGTGCACATGCAGACATCCAACTCACTGATATAAGAAATAAAAAGGTACAAGAACAACCTTCATACCAGAGATTACCAGATAACCGCACGACACACAAGACTACCAAGCTTATCTGTTCTTCGACATACACACAGACAACATCAAACCACCAAAACAAGTGCGACGATCACTGAATCAGCATAACCGACGAATGGTAAAAGGCACGGACGACCTCAATACTGAGTTCACCTCACATCACAAGAACACAGTACACATACATACACACAAACACCTGTGCGATGACATATCAAGAAGTACCCACAAAATAAAAGGACAGAACATCAGAACATGACCTCAAGTACCCTTGAACTTATCACACTACAATGAGACTCTTAGGACCAATTTTGTACTCCTAGAAGAGGAACGGCCTCTCAGCACCTTAACCCTAAGTCTCAGTACACACACACCTGCCTACCCGAGGCACAATTATATTCAAAAATCATAGGACAGATACAGCACAGCAACAAAATTTAGAACCGTACTCAGTCTACAGAATCCCATACTTCTACAAACTGAGTACATAAATTTGGAAGACACGAACCCGTAATGCAAGACATTCTTACTATCGATAAACTCGAACAAGACAAAACAAGCAGAAAATTTAACTGAATGGCTTAGCTAAATTACGATACCCTCAAAATTTCACTAGTAACAAATTTAAACTAACAGAACATTAAATCTTGGCCATCTGCAGACCTACTACGAATTTAACAACAATTTATAGCTCAGAGTAAGGACACCAAAATGAACATTTGCAGAAAATCTTCCTAGTAATCATTCTTATAATCACAAGGGACATCATTTTCCATCTAGGCACCTAATACCAAGAAAAAGATTACGAGGAATCTCATACCAGTTACACTAGATTTCCAACATGTCACGGGCACATGTGCAGATCCGTAATCCGTCAAATTTGCCCAAAATGAGCCTCAGCATTACCTGGTCTAAAGATATGGTGAACACGTGTCACCCTATGAGCCTATCCAAGTCCTCATAGAACCCTCCCTAGCAAATATAGGAATACACGGGTAAATAAATATACGTGACAAGGAAACAGACACACGATGGAAAAGCACCAGACAAACTAGGAAACTTTCGAAATTAGTAGCTAGTTGGGAAACAGTCACCAAAATAGTCCCATACCTACTTGGAAACGAACCCAGATCCAGCAAAAGACCAAAAACAACACATGACCGGAAATTTAAATTTATACTGAGCTACAACATGACATAAAAATTACCTTTAAAAGATCACACACATGGAATAGTACCAATATAACATACCAGGCGACAAGAAACAAAATTTAGAAAATAATTTGCCGAAACACGAGATTTACGAACAGGAAAACACTCGAAGAAATAGACGAAAATTCACAACATAACCTTAAAATTGTTGCCGAAAATTTACCAAAAGAGAAATTACAGAATAGCTAAGGAAACTCCGTGCTAAAATTCAACCAGAACACAATGATCACTGACAATTCACGCTACAATTTACGTGGTCTAGAAGGAAAACAAACAGAACGCGACACTTGATAACTTAATTAAGGATGTAGGGTGTGCACTTCGCAATGGGTCAAACGCTCACCTGTTTTCAACACACTTCAGCTGTTCAAGAGATAACATGAATTCACA